>NC_142739.1:17967500-18267500 GCF_051943395.1 Hippocampus bargibanti | reverse complement strand
CAATGATCTGGGCTTTTTAATTGACCATCTTTTTTCCTGCATTCATTATTTTCAAATACATCATTTGAAAATAAGACTTAGATTAGGCAATAAGGTCCATATCATGTCATCTTTTTACAATATTTACATTTACATTTACAATCATTCTGCATGATTCTGAATGAAAATAGAACTCCAAGCCATTCTTTAAAAAAAAAAAAAAAAAAAAAAAAAACATTTCATTCATCTCAAATTCCACGACATGTTGCCCTATCGCCTAACCCAAAGCTTTGTCTTCCTTGATTTGTATGATTGCTTGATTCTATTCACAACTCCATATGATTAAGAATTAAAATAGTCTTCAATGAGCCTCAGGAAAAAAAATATATTTAGCCTCAGGTGTACGTTTTGTGGCGATGCGTAGCTCTCAACTTTACAGAACTTTACCGCACGTGTGAAGAACACATACTGTAATCATGATTTATACATGTATGTATTATAATCTAGTTGCGTCCCTAGTCCTGATATGTCAGGGGCAACATAAAGCATAATTTGAAATCATGTGGGCCAAACAAGTCAATTTAAAGCTTAATAACTGTAAACCACAATCTTTTTCACCTTTTTTTTTAATGTAATCGAGATAGAATTGCAAAGCAACTCCCAGTACATTACGAAAAATGTTGTATTTAATTTAGTTATGAAATATGATGGACAACCTCAGTTCTTTTCATGAAAAGTGTGCGTTTTGCTTCAGTATATCATCAACATTCATTGTTCTTTGTATTAACTGATCACAGTGATCTTGTACAGTATAACGGCACAATAACGGCCAGATTGAACGCAGAATACTTATTGACAGCATTTCTAAGGATTTTATTAACTCTTCAATACAGTTCGTCTGTGTAAGCTCTCAGTCGTACAGGAAACAGGTTAGGCAACATTCGTAATGCTGATGAGGTGATACCGGTGGGAGTGGGGGAAATGGGCCAGTCGTTAGTCAGGAATGTAGGAACAATCAGTGGGTCCACAGGGAGTGGTCCTCTGCTCCCCCCAACCTGAGAGTAGGGACCTATCATAGCTGTGTCCGGCGCCGCCATGCCTGGACATTAGGGATATATAAATAGGGCCGATACGACCAGTCAGACTTTAGTTCGCTGACGAAGCCTCTTGGACAGGAGGCGAAACGTCCGAAACCTTCAAAATTGTACAGATGACGGCTGAAGAAACCTTCTCATCGATCTTCAATACAGTTGTGATCACAGCTTTTTGTCCTCCAAATGAAACATGACTATTCCGGAAATGTTCAGCATTTAGTGTCTGATGTGTTTTGGTATTTCTGAATAGAATGGTTGTACAATGCATTGTAACCAGTAACAGAACAGTTATTCATAATGTATTCATTTATTGCCCTGAAATAAAGTTTTTCGGTTGAATAGCAGGTGCATATTGGGTGGACAACAAATGTACTGAAGTGCAATACTGTATGTCAGTGTTCAGTTTTCAGCCGTAATTTGGTTGAAAAATTCTTCTGTTAAAATAAAAACAAATTTGATGCCACATGGATGTTATGTTGGTGACCTAATGTCAGTACTGTACTTTGGTTTGGCTGTCTCTGGTGCCAGCACTGCTATCCTCTCCGTGTTATAGATACAGTGAGACCTCAACTTACACCTTAACTTACAAACTTTTTACACTTTTTACTTTTTACAAACGTAAAATTTATGAAAATTAAACCTTATAATAAGCACTATTTTCATAATACACACCCACCACGGCTGGCGGAGTAATCTTCGGCGGAAGCACACGACCGAACAGCACCAACAGTCCTTATGGAAGGTGACTCTCCTTCCATAAACCATCAACGACCATCAAAAAGGTAAATACAACTTTATTTTACAGCACAGTTTATTTATTTAATTACAGTCCTCATGCAATTCCCTTTGACCTTCAACCTCCAACGCCATTCCATCAAGCCATAAATGACCATCACAAATGTAAATAAAGTGACTTTATCATACAATGCAGTGTATTTGTTTCATTGCAATACAATAGCACATTTATTATACATAGAATAAGGTATGTTGTGTATAGTTTTAAGGCTTATTTAGTATAAAAGTATATTTTATGGAAACCCGGGAACGGATTATTCCCATTTTAATGCTTTCCTGTGGGATTTTTTTTTAGATACACACTTTTCGCCTTACACACTCTGTCTGGGAACCAATTAAGTTTGTAAGTTGAGGTCTCACTGTACTAACAAATACCATTAGGCATGGGTGTACAAACCTTGCCCAATATTTCACGTTCATATCTCTCTCTCTATTTCTCTCTCTATTTCTCTTTATTTCTCTCTCTCTCTCTCTCTCTCTCTCTCTCTCTCTCTCTCTCTCTCTCTCTCTCTCTCTCTCTCTCTCTCTCTCTCTCTCTCTCTCTCTTTCTGTCTCTGTCTCTCTGTTTCTCTCTCTGTACACTCAAATGACAGTTACTTGTTTTCATCAGAAACGGCAATAACATTAACAAATTAAAACATATATTTATCTATTTGTTGTTTCTGGAAGGTCGTGGGACCAATCCAAATCTAATTATTTAACCATCATTTACATGCATGCTCATATGCTCATGTGCTCTAATACATCAGTGTGTAAATAAGAGAGGTTATTATTATTATAATTATTATTATTATTGTATTTTTTTGTATGAGCTGAGTTAAATCTAGCATGTTGTAATAGTCCAAAAATGGTGCACAATACTGTACATAAACAGCAAATTGCCGCAGTCTTGATTTATTTTTGGCATTCCGAGAAGCTTACACATGCTGGTGTCAAAAGTTACATCCATGTTCCATGTCAGCGATATGTCAACTAGTTAACATTTGATTAGTTGATGGATGATTACAAATGCTCACAACATTAGGAATAAATGTGCTTTTTTTTTTCATTTCCCCCTCTATTTGCAAGATTGTTGATTTTAAAATGCGTGGGACGGTGCTGCATGCCAGGTAATCTTCAGGAACTTGTTAATATTGAAAATGATTAAGCAGTGGTCTTTAATGGAGAAAGAGCTTCATTTGGATCACTAATAATTCAGATTTTATGAAAAATGAACTCAAGGTTAGAATTCAGATGTGATACCTGAAGATACCCTGAAGGCAAAACCAGTTCCTTTTCTATAATATAGTTATGAAACATAATTCTATGTGGTATTTTTTGGGTTGATCCCATTCACCTCTCACATTCTCACATTTTGTTTATGTTTACAGCCATTGGAGCTGCTTTGGCACTCCCTGGACGAGTGGCTCGTACTGATCTCCACCGAACTAGACAAAAACATGAATCCCTCATCTTCCACCAGTGAGATAGCCTCCCTGCTTCTAAAGCAGCGGCGGGTCAATCACTCTAGCACCACACCAAAAGTCCCCGCCTCCCTGGACCCTCAGATTGTCATGGAAACAGAAGTGTATGCTGATGGGGAAGATGTTATCTCCATGACCGCCAATCGGCTCAGCGCTGTGATCCAGGCCTTCTACATGTGCTGTTCTTGCCAGATGCCACAAGGGTTTGTCTACTGCAATGACTACCAATCCACAGACAAGGCATGACTTTTACTGTTGGGGACTTGTAGTGGTACAGAATTACACAAGGTAAAGGTCACTGCCCCAGTCTAACGGATGGGACACACTGTGTTTCACATGACAACAAACATCAGCAATATTCAACAACTATAAATTAAACACGTCTGTGTAAGCTCTCAGTCGTACAGGAGTGGTCCATCGATGAGACTTTAGTTCGCTGACGAAGCCTCTTGGATAGGAGGCGAAACGTCCGAAACCTTCACTTTTGTACGGATGACGGCTGAAGAAACCTTCTCATCGATATAAATTAAACAGTGTTTCCAAAAAGTTGTCAACAGATACCAAACTTGTAAAAACTGAGTGCACCCAAGATTGCTTCTGCCAAACAAGAAGTACTGTCGATTTGCGCATGATGGAATGGGGTGTATCCAAATTGATTAATTAAACATATGTGATTATCAAACCAGAATATTTTCCTTCAAATACGGCAGACACAAAGCGGCATGCAACAGCGGTGCCAGTGTATCACAAGCAAAATTCAAGGCCGTGTGGAGCTTGTGTAAATTATTATGCTGGAAACTAAAACTAACAACCTGTTTATTGAGCAATGATGTTTGGAGCGATGACTTATCAAACAGCTTATTGATTGACATCCGCAAAAAGACGCCATGCTATATCACCTGAAGAAACTGACAGTGACCAAAGAAAGCCTAGTGTATGTCTCAAGAGTAAGCACTTTTGAAACAAAAGCAAGGACGTGAAATCCTGAACAAAACCCAAACAACAGATTGCAGAGTGTCCATCTGCCTCAAAAGGTTCAGATGAGAGTGACAAAGGGGAGAGAGATGGACAGGAAAGACAGACGAATTATAAAGTGCAAAAATAAATGGTCAATAGTCCGTGTTGACATACTAATCCAAATACAGTGGGGCCTTGGCTTACGAACTTAATTGGTTCCCAGACAGAGTGTGTAAGTCGAAAAGTGTGTATCCCAAAAATGAATTTCCCATAGGAAAGCATTAAAATGGGAATAATCCGTTCCCGGGTTTCCATAAAATATAATTTTCAACTAAATAAGCCTTAAAACTACACACAACATACATTATTCTATGTATAATAAATGTGCTATTGTATTGTAATGAAAGAAATACACTGCACTATATAATAAAGTCACTTTATTTACATATGTGATGGTCGCTGATGGCTCTTAATTGACACATGTTGCTTTCTGACTTGTAAGGTCTTACGAAACTGAGACATCACATTATCATTCATCATGTTGATGATTCTCATAGCCACAGTCTTTTCTGCATGTCAAAGTTAAAGTCAGCTTTATTGTCAAATATGCTAATATGCATGACATACAGCACAGATGAAATGAATGTCCTCTCGGACCAAGCGTGCCCGGCAAGCAACTCCTGAATGGCTTGCTTCTGCTTGTCCTCTTGAAGGCAAATCAAATTCTCTGTGTTGAGGACCTCATTATGGTCAGCAACAAGCTCCTCGATGTCATCTGCATCCACTTCGAGTCCCATGTTCTGTCCAGTGGAAACAATGTCGTCCAAAACAACATAGTCATGAGGATCAAGTCCTTCAAAGTCCCTCTCAAGGATGCATGAGGGCCACAAATTATTCCATGCTGCTTTCAAGGATCGAATGGTAACGTCTCTCTCTCTCTCTCTCTCTCTCTCTCTCTCTCTCTCTCTCTCTCTCTCTCTCTCTCTCTCTCTCTCTCTCTCTCTCTCTCTCTCTCTCTCTCTCTCTCTCTCTCTCTCTCTCTCTCGATCGACATGTGCATTCAGAGAAAGGGGCTGTGGAAAGGTAGGCCGGCTGTGGCGCTGTTCGGTCATGTGCTTTGGTGTTCTTCCGCCGAAGATTACTCCGCCAGCCGTGGTGGGTGTGTATCCCGAAAAGTAGTGCTGAATCCAAGGTTTAATTTTCATAAATTTAACATTCGTAAACCAAACATTTCGTAAGGCAAGGTGTGCGTAAACCGAGGCCCCAATGTGCAATATAAATTGTAAATATGCCGACAGTACAGATAAAAGAAGCATGATTGACGAACCCAACACATGAGGCGATTTTGAGGTGTATTACGACCACAGTGCTGGCTTTACTTTTGCTGGAAAATGAACCCGTTGAGCAACAATGAATCTCTGAACTAAAGTCTTTACAAATTTATGCTGAATTCTATCATCTTTTTTCAAAATGTTAATGAAGAGTAGCGTGTCTGTTACTTTAATTAGAAGAAGGTAACCTTCAAAAGTTCCTAAATATTCACTGTTGTGCCACCGGGGATGGTTAACTTGTGAAGTAAAAATGAGATGCTTTACATCCTATAAGGAGTTATTGCAGTGTTGCTATTGTGTTTAAAATTAAATGTTTAGGAATAGGTCTGATAGCGGACTGTAACAATTATGATGTGTCGTTTGAAGATTCGTCTGTGTAAGCTCTCAGTCGTGCAGGAGTGGTCCATCGATGAGAAGGTTTCTTCAGCTGTCATCTGTACAAATTTGAAGGTTTCGGACGTTTCGCCTCCTATCCAAGAGGCTTCGTCAGCGAACTAAAGTCTGACTGGCCTAAGCAGGCTGTTGTATGAACGATCCAAATTGAACCTCACCCCACCAGACCCCAACAGGTTAGGCAACATTCGTAATGCTGATGAGGTGATACCGGTGGGAGTGGGGGAAATGGGCCAGTCGTTAGTCAGGAATGTAGGAACAATCAGTGGGGCCACAGGGAGTGGTCCTCTACTACAAATTTGTACAGATGACGGCTGAAGAAACCTTCTCATCGATAGTTTGAAGATTGTATTTGTATTTAGTAAACTACCATTGATGCACTTTCTCCGATACAACTATTGCTATATTGAGAGGGGCACAACTGCATATTTGACTACTCTGAGTACTTGGAATACGTTTTCCATCCCCTTGTCCTCTGTTTGAGTTGTCTTATCTATGTCCTTGTTTACCTTCACACTTTATGACACACTCTCCCCCAGTCTGTAATTACGCTCCATTAGATCATTAAGTATACTTAATTAACAGCCGGTGGAATTCCAGTATTGGCATGCCTGCCGGAAAAGATGCTTGTCTTCATGTCTTTGAATTGTTGTTCACCCTGCTCTTAATAAGTAGTCTGGTCAAGTTTTTTCTGCAATGGCAATTCATCATATTCAGTGTGGACATTTGCCTGTTTCAGAGAAATATATCTCTAATTGGAAAGCAGAGGCTGCCACATAATTGTTGCGGGTGTTCATTTCGCTCCCTCTTTTCACTCATCATTTGTCCTCTTTCCCCACCCAGGATGACATCCCCGCACTTTATCGAGTTTGTCTGCAAGCATGATGATGTGCTGAAATGCTTTGTAAACAGGTGAGTCATTATGGGACCAAGACATACATCAGACTCTTTATCGTTGATGTAAAAAATAAGAACAGTAATCTTTTTTCCCTCACTTATTGTCTTTTTCCCATTGCTTTTTTTGTCTTTGCTCATGTGTGCTTCCACTTAATAGAAATCCAAAGATAATCTTTAACCACTTCCACTTTCTGCTGGAATGTCCTGAGCTGATGTCACGTTTCATGCATATCATTAAAAGCCAGGTAAGAAAGACACAATAAACAGACATCTTTACTTATTCCATAAAATATAACTTGAATGTGTTTTTCGATGAGAAGGTTTCTTCAGCCGTCATCTGTACAATTTTGAAGGTTTCTGATGTTTCGCCTCCTATCCAAGAGGCTTCGTCAGCGAACTAAAGTCTGACTGGTCGTATCGGCCCTATTTATATATCCCTAATGTCCAGGCATGGCGGCGCCGGACACAGCTATGATAGGTCACTACTCTCAGGTTGGGGGGAGCAGAGGACCCCTCCCTGTTGCCCCACTGATTGTTCCTACATTACATACATCCTAAACATATCAGGAGCGCACTCACTAACTGTGGGTACCCTCAGTGGTCATTTAACAAATGTCAGAAAGAAAGAATAGGGAATGAAACCAATAATTCCCAAGATACAAAAAGGAGAGGAGTAGCAGTACCTTACATTGCAGGAGTTTCTGAAAAATTACAAAGAGTCCTTTGGCAACATAAAATTCCAACTTATTTCAAACCGATAAACACGTTAAGGCGATTTTGAAAAAAATCCTAAAACGGTGAAGTTAAATGGACAAGAACTTTAAAGTACAAATCACTAAATACATCTAACTGTTTAATTTATTTTTTCATTTGATATTTCCATGACAGCTTTCCATGATGACAGGTGAGGCACTCACCTGCCTCCACTGACTGCACGTCACTGATATATATATATATATATATGCTTGTCAGTATTCAGTACTTTTTAGGTATAGATTATAATTCACCTGGGAAAATGCCTCTGTTTTAATTACTGACTTTACCCTGATGAATTTGATTTCACCTCATTCCTCTTTCGATACGCTTCACATCCCAAAACAAAAAGCTTTGCTTTACTCTTCCCACTTATAGAAGAAAGGCTCACATTATGCAAATAATGTTCTGCTTCAACACTGCATTACGGAGGAGTATTTCCCCAATGAATCTTTTAGGCTTTTGGTTGAAACCCAAAGTTCAGAGGTTTCGGTCTGGGAAAAAAATGAAATAGAAATAAAACAAAATATTTTGATTTGTTTTTTTCCCATTACTGTAGCCCTTCAAGGATCGTTGTGAGTGGTTCTACGAACATCTTCTGGCTGGACAGCCAGACTCAGACATGGTTCATCGTCCAGTCAATGAGAGTGATATTCTTCTCATCCATCGAGGTGCACACTCTAGAAATGTATTTTATGGAAGAAATATCCCAAAATAATGAAATTGTTTTGCTTTTGGACTTATCTGTTCTGACCACAGCATTTTTTTTGTAAATATATTTACATTTTATTCTAGAGTTTTGAAAATTGTGCCCTCATAAAGATAAAGCTCAGTTTTGGTTGACTCATTTATTCTTGTTGGAATTTAGTGTAGAACTGCACTGCATCACACTAAAATGTTTCTCTTCTACTGTTTACCTTCAAGAAAGGGTAATTAATTGAAACGTTATACAGTAAAGTCTCGTTATGTCGATATCGGATATATCGATAGTCCCGGTTATATCGATACTATTTCTATGCACGCACAGAGAAAATTACATGCAAACGGGGTCGGATATATCGATTTTTTCGGGCTCCCTTGAATATCGATATAACGAGACTTTACTGTACAAGCAAAGTGTTTGTTTATGTTCGTGTTAGGCTTCTGGTAATTGTGTGATGTGTGTATTTCCTCTATTTTTCTATTTCTTGTGAAACCCCTTTTATAATCCTCCAAGCAGACTCAATATTTCGGAGCAGCTGTGAGATGGTTTCAAAGTCTACCAATGAGAAACTGAAACAAGGAATTGCTGTCCGATTTCATGGCGAGGAGGGGATGGTGGGTTTTTAGATTGTAGCATTCATACAGTATTTTATTGGGTTTTGTTTCATTTGATTGAGCAAGAAAACAATGATTGACATTTTAAATTGATTAAACAACACTGATGCAGCATGGCGCGAAATCTGCCTTGTCTATTTCGTCTTGTCTATTTTACAGGGTCAGGGTGTTGTTCGTGAATGGTTTGACGTCCTTTCCAATGAGATCATCAATCCAGACTACGCTCTCTTCACTCAGTCAGCTGATGGTACACAATGTTCTGAATAACAAGCACACAATGACACCATATTTGGTCTGAATGACATATTTGTGTGCTTATTTTGTTACAGGTACCACTTTCCAGCCTAACAGTAACTCATCAGTCAACCCAGACCACTTGAACTACTTCCGATTTGCAGGCCAGATCTTGGGTTTGGCTTTGTATCACAGGCAGCTGGTTAATATCTACTTCACCCGTTCCTTCTACAAACACATCCTGGGTAAAACCATTTCTACAATATGAACATAAAAAAGTTTCTGTAGGCCATCAGACTTTTAAGATTGCAGGATCGATCCGCATTGCCTTGCTTGTTTCAAATCAACCATACAATGATTCGGCCTTGGAGGTGGAGGGGGTGACCTTAATTCCATGTGGTTCAAATAGCCTTGTGTAAGTACAACCCTCGGCTATCTCCAGATGAAACCAAATGTGATCATTAGACTCTACCTCCCAGTTGACGTCCCGCTCTCCTGAGGCAATTAACATTGTCAGGGAATGCTTAAGATTACAAACTACTGGACAGGACCAAATTCAACCCAATCCATCTCATACTTATAAAACTATAACAGAATCCTATACCATTTTTGCAGGGGTTCCAGTCTTGCAAGTGTCAGGCTTCGCCCCAATGACTGCTTATGTTATTTATACTTTGGGGCATGTTTTAGGAATTCCGGTGAACTACCAGGATGTGTCATCCATTGATCCTGAGTATGCCAAGAACCTGCAGTGGATATTGGACAATGACATCAGTGATCTGGGTCTGGAGCTCACCTTTTCTGTGGAAACAGACGTGTTTGGTGCCATGGAGGAAGTTCCACTCAAACCAGGAGGCATAAGCATTGTTGTGAGTCAAGAAAATAAGGTACAGTGAATAACCACATATACAAATAATTGTCAACCAATCTGCATACTAAAAGCAAAATGTTCTTCAAAAGTCTTCTAAAAAGGAATTTGTATTTTGGCAGTTCCCAATACTGTGTATTCATTTTCACCAGGAGATTTGACTCTATGGACATGTGGCAGGACAGTTAACTAATTCACTGCTATTCTCGAATTTATTCATGAATTGAAAATATGACATAGAGCGCCATTCCTGAATTTGTTCGTTTTTTTTTTCTTGCTGGGGTGCCGTAAAGCGCTGGTCAGACCTTTGGCAATGTCTTTTGCCTTCCACAAGGGGGCAGAATTTACATTTGCTCCATGTTAGCGCTTTGTTCCAGCTTCAGCTGATGTTAAAGCACTATATAACCAATATGTATGTATTGCATTGTATTTTGGACAGCCACCCTCATTTCAAGCTCAGATATCTCCAGACTCATGTAATTTAGGAATTAACTCTTTTTTGTGATGAAAGAAATTAAAGTTTCTTACGCTGCATTGAATGTTTATATAGTCCTAAAATTCAATACATGTATTATGTGGGTCCTGGAATTTGAGTGACAATGAAAAAAAATCCTGGCACTGGAGTGGACATGTTTTTCCACGTCTGGCGGTGGTTGAGTTAATCAAAGTGTTTTTTTAATTAATTACTTCAAAATACTAAATGAGAGAAACTGGAAGGATAAGAAATTCAGTTATTCTTCACTTATGCAGTGGGGTCTAATTCTAATTATATGATGGATGTGAGGTGCTGTTTTTGTTTTCAGTGTTTGAGTTATCATAAAGGGTTTACGTTAATGAATTCAAGATTTATACAAATTTGTTTTATATCAAATAATTTTGAAGTAGGTCTTTTGTCAATGTTGGTATTCTTTGTTAGGAACACTTGAACACATTAAAAAAAAAATAATACATTCAGTGTTAGAATAAAACTTGGAGGTGATGATCAAAGACTATTTCCCCATGTCAATTCAGTACAACGGCAGTACCACTTTCTTTCTCTTGATGGCACTGTATTATCAAGTACGAGCTGTGGAAAGTAAGTGGTGACAACCAGCCTTTTGTCTTTCACCTGTCTATGTACATTTCCCAAAGAATTTAATCTTTGTATGTGGGTGTCTATCTGTATGTGTGTGCATGCCAGGCTGAGTATGTCCAGCTGGTGACAGAGCTGAGAATGACACGAGCCATCCAGCCTCAGATAAACGCCTTCTTGCAAGGATTCCACACATTCATCCCGGCCTCACTAATTCAGCTTTTTGATGAATACGAATTGGTAAGTGGTTGTCCTTGAGTCTTTTATTCTATTCTGCTCATCTTTTACAGTTGCTATTTTCCTTGTTCGAACCCCTTTGCTTTGCTGGCTTGTCCCACCTGCCTCTGATGTAGGGACTGATTAGCCATGCTTGGGGGTGGAAATAGGAGACTGAGGTCACCTTGAAGCCCCACCTCCTTATTTAGCTCTATCAGATGTTTGTGTGTCGGCAGATTTAGTGTTCCCACTCACAGATGGATCAATTGTATTATTGCACCCTGCGTTTGTTAGACACACCTTAGTCACGCTGTCATTTCTCCTCTCCAAAGTATTGACTGTGAAACCTGTTCTATATTTCCACAGCACAGAATGCACCTGAATGCAGTACTAACGTATGTTTGTTTGAAACAACTCGTGAGGTCTTATTCAGCATTTGTTGAATTCCGATGGCAAACGACCAAATGCATTACATTGATGTTTATCGATTCCCAAATATTTTTAGCGTATGATTACGACCAGGAACACACACAGAGTGCAATTTATTTGTTGTAACCTCTTTATTTCACTGCACCTACCAACATACGAGATGCACCTACCAACATACGAGATGCTGAGGACATTCCATCCATTTTCCAGACCGCTTTATCCTCATTAGGGGGAGGGCGCGCGGGGGGGGGGGGGGGGGGGGGGGGGTACTGAAGCCTATCCCAGGTATCTTCAGGCACAAGGCGGGGGACACCCAGAATTGGTTGCCAGCCAATCACAGGGCACACAGAGACAAACAAAACATTCAATGTCCCATTCATACCGAGATTCAATCAGCCTTCCATGCATGTTATTGGAATGTGGGAGGAAACCGGAGAAACCCCATGCGGGCCCAGGCAGAACATGTAAACTCCACCCAGGGAGGCCAGACCGGCTGTTGAACTCACGACCTCTGCACTGTGATGCCGGCGTGCTAATCACTCGACTACTGGGCCGCCCCCTGCTGAGAATATTGTATCTGTTAAATATTGGTCAAACAATTACTAGCGGTGTGGGTCACGTATGCCAGATGGTGCTAGAGGGATTATTGGTCACGAGAGAGCGTAATATCATATGATGGTAAATTGTAAATGATCAATTACCAAGCGATTATCTACCTCGGGTACTCAAATGACTTCATACTGTTACCTCATTCACCTATTGACTACAAACCATTAGGAGCAACTTTGGATTCAGTATCATGCTCGATTACACTTTGACGTGGTCACGATGGCCAGGGATCAAACCACCAACCTCTAGGTTGGGTAATGACCATTCTACCACTGATCTTTGCCACCCCGGATTTGGAAAATATTGCAGTTGGCTGCTAAATATTTCATGTTGTAGCCACACGCTACTCAAAGCCAGCTGGGATAGGCTGCAGCACACCTGCGACCCTCAACGAGGATAGGCGGTTTGGGCGGTGGATGGATGGATGGGTGGGTTGGGTGGTTCGGTAGGTCGGTGGCTGGATGGATGGAATGTGCTTAAATTGCAAAAACATTCTTTGGGTTCCCACAGTGGGACACAATCCTCAAAATGATATTTTTTGACAACTGATGCCCGAAATTGGCTGCTTCCTCGCTGGTCTGAGAACATTTTTTTTTCAATTGATCAAAATGCAGTCGCTGTGACTTTAAGAAGTAATTTTTCCTCTGCATTCATTCAAGGTTTCTGATTGGACATATGCCATTCTTGATATTTGTATTGTACAAGCAAATCTGAAAACACGTGAAGGAGATTTATCCGTCTCTCCTCTTCTCTGAGCAGATTCTCTGAATATGTTTTGCTCATGTAAAGATTGGATTGGATTGGATTGGATTGGATTGGATTTGCCTTTATTAGTCTCGCAGTGGAGAAATTTACATTTCACAGCAGCAAAGTTATGAAAGAAATGAAAGTAGAAAAGCAAAACACAGGAGCTGCTGGAAAGGCAGCCACTCTCGCGGCGCCGTCTTGAAGTCAAAAGAACAAAAAAAAACTAAATAACAAATAATATGACAACACAAAGACACAGAGAGACATTCATTCTTAAGCACTTTCTGTACCCTCTTTGTCCTGCAACATGGGCAGAGCATCACAGGAATACACAGTGGCATACCTCTGCTATGGCTATGGTTTTTGCGTGCTTTGTAGTATTAATAATCCAGATATTGATTTGTGATGCTGCGGTTTGTGACACAATGCCTGAATGTCATTTCTGCAACTTATTGTTGCTTTTGTGAACAGCACATCCTGATGAGCTGTACATCTTATCCTTGATTCACATATCTCTAATAGTGAATGTTTATTTTCTCCATAAATACATAAATGGCTATGACATATTACAGGCGATTGTACTTTCCATACAAGCAGGTACTCACCATGTAAAACAAATTTCCATCACTGCATGTTGTGCGTATGTGCAGGAGCTCCTCTTATCAGGGATGCCAGAGATTGATGTGCAGGATTGGGTCAGAAACACTGAGTACACTAGCGGCTACGACCCTCAGGAGCCAGTCATCCAGGTGAACTTTATTTACTACCGCGTCTTGGACTGATTTGATGGAAAATATCCTATACTTGTTCTGGACATCTACGTTTCTACCTGTAGGCCCACTGTTTGTACACGTTCAAGTGAAATATAACGTTTATGCTGTTAGACTTGTGTTTTCATCAGTACTGAACCATATTTGCAATTTTATCTACATGCTCACCACCTGCACTTGTTCATTTTGAACGGAGAGCGAAGTTTAATAATACTAACACATTTCATCAATAAGCAGCGGCAGCCACGCGCGCCGGCGTTCACTCAACCCGGAAGTAACTCAAATAGATAGGTAGCTAGCTAGATATAAAAATCATAATGCCCCCCCCCCCCCCCCAATGCTTTGTGCAAGCAATGTCCCTCGCTAGCAGAGTCGAGTATCGAGCACAACTGCAAATGTGACAGGATGATGACTTTTCACTCATTCATTTGGCCGCATCTCCGTGTCAGTGGTTCGCCATCCCTGCTTCCTAGCATCCGAAGCCCTCCGGTGCTCCCCGAAAGGGGCGGCAAGGCTCCTGGCTGTGGCTGGAGAAATGGGGCCTGACCAGCGGGTCATGTAATCATAAAAAATAAATGTACCCAAGCTTTATTCTTTTTGTACGTATGGCCTTTTCAATAAGGTTCACTGTTGTTGAAAACCACTATTATGTTTATTGCTTTATTTTTCTGACTTTGGCAGGCGGCTCTGTCTCGCTTGTGGAAAATCAGGAAATTGGCATGTGGAGCAGAGTGCCTTACTGCATCACGGCCAATCAGATAACAGTGATGACGCAGCCACAGACAGCGGATGTTTTAGAATGGCCCAATACAGCCGATGCTTAAGAACCATCTTCGAGATGCTTCTCTGAAAACTGGCTCTTCTGCAATCGCTTGGCAACAACAACATGGGGCACCTGGGCAAGATCAGTAGCCCAGTAGCCTGTTTGCAAAATAGCTCACCGATGAATTAAAACAGAAGAACAATGTTAACATTTCTTTATTTAAATCAAATATGTTACATATATCCAAATGTAGCTGTTTTTTTTTTGTTATTGTTGAAAAAATACATTTTAGGCACTGTTATGTCATTTCAGTGGTATTTTTGGTCACGATTATGATTTCGGCCCATCCCGAGTCAGTATATGTTGGATCCTTTACGAGTCTGTGTGTGCACCACATTGCTGTTGTCAAAATCAACACAAGGCTAACAATACTGTCTGTTGTCATACACAGTGGTTTTGGAAAGTTGTGCAGCAACTAACGCTGGAAGAACGGGTTCTCATGCTTCAATTTGTCACTGGAAGGTTTGTCTGCACCCCTGACCCTTGTCTGTTCAGAACATTGTTTTAGATTCTTTTTTAGGAATGCTCTTGTCCCACTTTCATCCTTCACTATCAGTTCCAGAGTTCCTCATGGCGGCTTTGCTTATTTGATGGGAGGCAGCGGTTTACAGAAGTTCACTATTGCTGCAGTGCCATACACCTCTAACCTCCTACCTACCTCCAGTACTTGGTAAAAGCCTTGCACTTCTTTTCACCCCAGTCGACTTTTATGTTGAACAATGTGTGAATCTGTTTTAACAGGGTTACATTCCTACAATGGCTGCAGCCTATTTACTGATTGCTCAAGTCCCCTTAAAAAATAAATTCCTTTTTGAGATAATCCCCATGCACAAGTCAAGCTAAAAGAAAATTTGTGACTGTAATTTCTGGATTCTCAAATGCTGCATTTCAACATAAAAAGAAATGTGTAAAATTATACTGCAGGATCCACAATATAAAGTGGAATATTTGCAAAGAAACATCTCACAAAGATGTTTTTAAAAATACAAAAAAAACAACGTTTGAATTACCTTTTACACTGGTTAACATTGTTTTTCCCCCTCCAAACAAGTTGAACACTGAGATCAGGGTCCAGGAGGGCTACCGTCCTGCATGTCCCGCAAGTCTCCCTGTAGCAACACAATTCAACAACAATTCAAATGAGCAGGTTCAATGTCAGGCATCCACAGAGCTTGCTGATGATCTGATCACTTGAATCAGGTGTGCTGCAACAGGGAGACTTGGAAAACATGCAGGACAGCAGCCCTCCAGGACCAGATTTGGACCATCCTGACTGAGATGCCTTCCATAAAAGTTACTGTGCGCACATCATTTACACATTTGAATTAATTTTGCTCAAAGACTAAAAGTCAGGTTGTTGTCAGCTTTTTTTTTTAATTTATTACAAATGAAGGGTCTCAGTGGTCCAGTGGTTATCACGTCGACCTCACAGTGCTGAGGTCGCCGTTCTATCCGGCCCCCCTGGATGAAGTTTGCACGTTGAAACCTGAATTTTCAGTTTGTTGGCTAGGATAGGCAACCCCGGTGACCTTTGTGAGGGTTAAGTGGATCTGAAATGTTTGTTTTATTTTTAACATACATTCTCTACCCCATAGGCCTACATTTTGCCTTTTGTCAAAAATAAAAGAAAAATCTATCTTTAAAACAATCTGCCATTGATTTACTCGAAGTTGTATTAAGCAAAAACAGAAGCAATATCGTTTACTTCGTTTGGATATTGTTGAGTACTAAAAATGGATATGCTCATTTAAGCATGCAAGTATTCCAGTTATATGTCCCTTCATAGTCTACAAATGCAAGATTTACCCAATTAATCCATTGAATCAAGACCATCAACTCATCTCTTTTGTGGTAGCGTGTAATCATCAGCATCTTTCTTCACTTTTACACATGCAGTTATTTGATTCCAAATACATTATAAATGCATGATGTATTCAATAAACACCCGTCTGCAATTATAACGATCTGCCAGAAGCTGTGGACTGGGCCCAAGCTTAGTACAAGAAGTGTAGGGCGGAGTGGGGGGTGGAAGGAGAGATTTGAGTCACTCCGTGCATCTTATTCATCCATCCATCAATTTTCAACCGCTAATCATGGGTCGGGTCACAGGGGCAATAGCTTTAACAGGAAAGCCCAGACGACCCTCTTCCCCTTTGCCCACATACAACCTGACCCCGGATAAGCAGCAGATAGATGCTTTTGTTTTTAAATAAGCATTGTAAAATATGGATATATGGACATACTATTTTTTGAGTGATGGGGTGTTCTTCTGGACAGATAAGAAACACCAGTCGCCCTCCAGTTGCCTATACACGTAACATCCGATTTACAACCGGCTCGACTTGCGACCACCCGTACTTACGGCCACTTTCCGACTACGGGTGGCACTGCTACGGTGGGAGCCTGGCAACGCCGTTGAGATTTGCAGCGTGTTTGCGATGCATTTGATATTATAAAGATAAAGATGGTCTTCTTGTTTAGATCGAACAAGTAGGATGTCAAAGGACCATATGTAGCGTTGTGGCTGCATTGCCAGAACCTCTTCTGGCTTCTCCGTTAGCAGGGAGAGATTTATCATCAGCGCGCATGCGTGGGAAGCCGTGCGTATTTGGGTCAGCAGAAAGCATGTGCGCCGACACAGTAATAAAAATTCTCTCATCTCATCTCATTTTCCGTACCGCTTATTCCTCATTAGGGTTGCGGGGGTCGCTGGAGCCTATCTCAGCTGTCTTCGGGCACGAGGCGGGGTACACCCTGAATTGGGCACACAAAGACATACAACAGTCACTCTCACACTCACACCTAGGGACAATTTGGAGTGGTCAATCTGCCTGCCATGCATGTTTTCGTGGGAGGAAACCGGAGGACCCGGAGAAAACCCACGCGGGTCCGGGGAGAACATGCAAACTCCACACAGGGAGGCCGGACCGAGATGCGAACCGGCGGCCTCTGCACTGTGAAGCCGGTGTGCTAACCACTCGGCTACCGGGCCGCCTGTAATAAAAATTGATAATGCGAAATATAAAATGATAAAAATGACGATAACATTTATAAGATTTATCATTGAACTGTAAACAGTTTGGTATATACGTAATAGTATTCAATAGAAAACGTTGTTTAATAACAACAGACATCGTATACAATCCTGTCGTATAAAACTCGCGTCGGCCATTTTGAATGCATTTCGACCTCTGCACTGTGAAGCCGGTGTGCTAACCACTCGGCTACCGGGCCATCTGTAATAAAAATTGATAATGCGAAATATAAAATGATAAAAATGACGATAACATTTATAAGATTTATCATTGAACTGTAAACAGTTTGGTATATACGTAATAGTATTCAATAGAAAACGTTGTTTAATAACAACAGACATCGTATACAATCCTGTCGTATAAAACTCGCGTCGGCCATTTTGAATGCATTTCGACCTCTGCACTGTGAAGCCGGTGTGCTAACCACTCGGCTACCGGGCCGCCTGTAATAAAAATTGATAATGCGAAATATAAAATGATAAAAATGACGATAACATTTATAAGATTTATCATTGAACTGTAAACAGTTTGGTATATACGTAATAGTATTCAATAGAAAACGTTGTTTAATAACAACAGACATCGTATACAATCCTGTCGTATAAAACTCGCGTCGGCCATTTTGAATGCATTTCGACTTACGGCCGTTTGACTTACGACCATTTTGTCGGAACAAAACCCGGTCGTAAGTCGGATGTTACCTGTATGGTGCTATGATCTGAGTTTTACCATTTTAACCGTATTTCCTTGACATGTCTCCCACTTCCAGTATCAACATGCTGAAACTGCCCGAATACCCTACCCAGGAGATCCTGAGAGACCGCCTCTTGGTAGCGCTGCATTGTGGGAGCTATGGGTATACTATGGCATAAATATCAGTTGTGCTGCTTGAAGCGTCTGCAAAGTCATGAACTCTTTCTCCTCCAGACAGTCTTTTCACTGTTTTTATTCACTCGCCAAAATAAAAAGGGATGTCCAAATTTGTTGAGAAACAAAAGTTGCAGTAGCACATCAGATTGAAAAGAGGAGAGCTGAGTTGCCTCCGGAATCCCTCCATCCTCAGTCCTGCCTGAACTGTCTACCCCTTTGGATCATGCCTTCTTGTATGTTTTTGTTGTTTTTTTTTTTTACACATTGACACTGATCCAAATGTTTTGTGATGGAGTTGTAATATAAAACATGTATTGATGAGACAGCATGTTGCACATGCACTGTCCATTTTGAACATACATGCTAAAAATAGGTTTGATACTTCAGAGTCAACTTTCTGTTTTAACTCAGATAAAATATGCAGCTCAACAGGTAGTGTCAAATTAATGTCCACATAGTTATGAAGATTGCCAGTTTAACTGCCCTACATTAGGTGGTATTGTGCAAGTAAAGTTAACTTTCAAATGTTGATCAAGGGAAATGCATGTGTATAGCCCTAAATCATGGGAGAGTGTCAAAGGGATTCACATGTCCATAGTTGACAAATATTGACAACACTCCCTGATCTTAACCAATAGGAAGACAAGGAAAAACAAAGCAAAAACACATCTGGGAAAAAAAATGAATTAGAAATCTTGAGAAGGGGCCGAAAAATGAGTGAGAAACCTTGAGAAAGGACCACAGATTGGGTAATCCTCCATGCAGCATGACCAAGCCGCAAAGAATGGCAACCTACAATACAACAGGATGCTCTCCAATTTTAGTAAAAATAATGTAATATAAGAGCCAATTTAATAAGATCAAGTTCTACAAGAAAACACCTTTGGAGAAGTGGGTCCTCAAAACACGGCCTAGGTTTTTATAGCAGCAACCTCAATCTTCTCCAAACTAGTCAATGAAGAATCTGCATGGCAACATCAAACCATTGTCACATTGCCCCCCCCCCCCCACCCCCACCCCCAGGCTGGTCCAGGAGGAGGGCGTTGGAAAAAGACAAGCAGTGACACTCAAAACAGGCCAAGATGTAGTTCAACCAAATTCAAATAATTCTCAAATTGAGTTAAGACATTTCAACTAAGGTGGCGTGATTGTGAAGTAAAAGAATTGTGTGTCAACCACAAATTTGCCAAAGTATTTCTTTTGGATCAAATAGTAATTAGCACATTTTACTGTTTCGATCAAATCAACAATAAAAACGCCAGGAACAGAAAATAAACCAAGTCCTTTCAAATTAAAAAAAGAAAACAAACATCACTTAGTGTTTTACTCATTTGTTCTAATCCTCCTTGAAACCAGGCAGACTTTTTATTAGTTTCATTAGCAATCCTGTGATTAATTTAGTTCTTATCTTGTCGAAAGCTGCTGAAGAAAGCAAGCACGATTAGAGCAAAGGAATTAAATGTGTTTGAAAACGATGTGTTTGCCTAAAGCTGCACTTACTTGATCCATTCAATGCTCTGGCGAGAAAATGTCTTTTTTTAGCGTAAGTTTTCACCACAGCCACAGACTGAGGGTAGCAGGAACATTAATCAGATATTGCCACTATACCCAGTACAATATGCCTGTCGGACGTCTCGTGCACTAAGCATATATTTGCATGTTACCAACTTTTCCCTCACAAATACAAGTTTGATATATCCTCATACCATTGTATCCAGTTAGAGGTGAAAGTAAAGCAACATAAAATGTCTTGATTTTTTCAGGCAAGTGTTAAAATGCAGTGGTGGGCCGTCAGGGCCAGCAAGGACTTCTCTGCTGGCCTAACATAATCAGACATCATTATCATAATAATAAAAGTCAATTTCATTAAAAAAGTATTTTTTCTAAATATATATATAATTATCCTACATACTGTTTTCTTGATGTTATATTATATCCATTTTGTTATGCTCCTTTCAGTGTTGTAGTTTTAGGTCAAAGTTTTTAATCCAATCAGAATTCAGCTAGTTTGTGTCGCCAGGCTGTATGAAATCTGACCGACGCCTTCAGAATCAACAGTGAGGGCGTCTGTGCGCAGTACATGAACGGGCACAATTAGTTGATATACAGTTGCAATAGCCAATCAGATCACGAGTTGGCACAGTAAGGCCAGCTAGAGGGCCTCGCGTTGAACCTGACGTACGCGTCCTGTGATTGGATATTCACTTTACCTCAGCCTTCAGCGGAGGCAGCGCTATGCAAATCAACCAAGCTGACAACAGATCAGACCCGGAAACTTTAGCAGAAAAACCTTTAGCAGAAAGTATATCTACTCGCTTTTTTAACCCACAATGGCTGAAGGAGAGGACAACTCGCTGTCGCATGAAGGTAAGCCTATTCTCAAGAACAAATGAAAAAGATTTGTTTACTTTTATTTTCAACAAATGACATTTTGTAATTTAGCGTAAAATCTTGTTAAAGATTGCATATTCTTGGTGGACTTAATAAAACTTTTTGGACAAATGATTTTAAATTTCCTTTTATTTTTAAGTGTTTGCAGTATCACGTATAGTGACAAATTCTAATTGCTGATGCAGATTTATTGATGTGTAATTGCTCTGGAAAATAGCCTGTGTCGGTTAAGGTGATGCCACGCCCAGTACTGCGTGCGTGTGCTTTTATAAATGATATCTCCAGCCGTTGTGTCATAAATTATGGTATTACGAGGGATATTTGTTCAAGTCGGACTAAGCAGGACTTCACTGAAGGCCTAGGTGTGAAATGCACGGACCGCCACTGTTCAAATGAATATTGTTTCCCCAACACCATTCTATTTTGGCTGCAGTTGCAAAACAAAGAGTTGAATTGAAGTTTCCATTGTTTTCTGAAGAATGATTGCTGAAGACAACATGATTTATGAAGAACAACATAACAGTAATAACACAGCCAGACCTCTGGAAGCCATGTGTGAAGAAGGAAATTTGGCTTTTGTGAGCTTAACAGTATGAAAATCCCCGAGATGAAGCTGGAAAAAAGGTTGCTGCAAGATCAATAGGACATGTCAGCAGCCTATAGCCCTGTTAAGGCACCCTCAGGACCAGCCGAAGAAGAGTGTGGGGGTGATTGTGGCGGCCCTGCTTGCTCCACAAGGGGCAACATCACAACCAATGTCAAACAGAGATGGAGAGATTTCAAACCCAGAAACATGAATATCGCTTTGAACCGCCGACCCCTGCAACAAGCTCCAATACTGATGTTTATTCATGAGTCTGAGACAAGGCCAACACAAAATGGACACACACACAAAACGCACGATAGAGTATAGTTAATCTACACTTTAATGGTTTTACCCTTTCATAATTCTCGAGGCAAACAAGAAAAAAAAAGAATAAAAGGAGAATGACCTTGACTATACCCTGGCCTCTCCTTAGAGGTCAAATAGCCTCAAAAGAAGTGGAGGTGGACGCATGCATGAAGAACATAACTTGGTTTTTTTTTTTTCTCCAAATCTGCTCTCCTGGAATCAGGTTAGACACTAGAACACATGTTGGACTGACACATAACTTTTTTTTTCATGACAGTTTTTACATTGTGCTCTAAAATTGTTCATTTGAGTATTTGCACAAGTAATGGCATATAAACTATCTCAGGGGAGCAACACACTATGGGAAATACAACAAGGTATATGTACCGTATTTTCCAGTTTATAAGGTGCACCTGAATATAAGGCGCACCCCCAATGAATGGTGTATTTTCCAACTTTTTTTCACACAGATGCTCCCCAGCTTACGAATTTGAGTTACAACAAAACCGTACACACGAACATTTTTGCGGGAACTCTATGTCGAAAAATGTTTGGACAGAGATGCTGTAAGTTAGATTGTTTATTGCATCCTTTCATCACTTTGCTGCTGTGAAATGTAAATTTCTCCACTGTGAGACTAATAAAGGCATATCCAATCCAATCCATGCGTATTTCTGGTCGAGCTCGCTCGCAATTGCCTGGGTACTGTGCTTCACGCACGCACACAGACACATTGGAGGTTTCAAGCGCTGCATGTTTATGCGACAGTCACCAAGGCTGTCCAATCAGTGCCCAACAAGGTATATTTACTGTATTTTCCAGTGTATAAGGTGCACCGCAATATAAGGCGCACCCCTTATATTGCCAACGACTGAAGTATTGCCAATGAGTTCAGGCCCCGATGCGCTGAGCTCGCTGAGGATTGGGTGCGTAGAGTATGTGCATGGGGAGGCAATCCCTCTTCCCAATTGACGCTCCAGGAGAACGTGATGCATAAGTAAGTACTTCCCCATTCAGTGCTTGACTTAAACATATATACCATACAAAATATAGCACTGAAATTAATGACTAAATTCACCTATAGTCATTAGACTAAAGAAGACTTTAGAACGACCGCTCGGAACATATCCCCTTCGTAAGGTGGGGAGTGAGTGCCTGTATAAGGCGCACCAGAGTAGAAGGCGGACTTTCAATGAATGATAAAAGTTTTTCAAATATAATATATGAATATATGTGTTCCAAATATAAGGCACACTACATTATAAGGTGCTACAGTAGAGCCTGGGGTTACGTTTTAGACTGTATGGAGTTGGTGGTTGCTGACAGTCGTTGCGAGACCTCTTGTGGCTCAATATAACTTCACATATAAGGTGCCCGTCTGTATAACGTGCAGGGTCATCTTTTGAACAAAATGAAGGCTTTTGAATGTGACTTACACATCGGAAAATACACTACATTCAACCATTTTCTGATCCGCTTGTCAAAGTCTATGCCGGCCGTCTTTGGGTAGTCAGCAGGGAACACACTGAACTAGTTTCCAGCCAATGTCAAGGAAACTGATATTTGTCCAAATATAAATCTCATTGCTAACAACAATGGGCATAAAGTACACTTTATCGTGTTTTGCATGATGAAATATGTTTTTTTAATATATCATGCTACACATGTGTTGTCCCCTTTT
This sequence comes from Hippocampus bargibanti, assembly GCF_051943395.1. NCBI lineage: Eukaryota > Metazoa > Chordata > Actinopteri > Syngnathiformes > Syngnathidae > Hippocampus > Hippocampus bargibanti. The sequence continues at coordinate 18,243,884 of NC_142739.1, read as the reverse complement.
AGTTTGATGAATACAGAACGGATTGGCTTTCAAGTACACTTAAAAATTGCAAGGCTTTCCTGTATGAATTGGAACCTCGGTCGACAAATGTAATTCATTCCAAGACTTTTGAAATGAATAGAAATGGAATTTATCCATCCTAGCCCCTGAGACACAGCTTGCTGTCTTTACGTTTTTATTTTAATTCATGTTTGGTCTAATAAGGAATACAGTACATTATAGAAAGAATAGAAAACATGTTATAATGAAGAAATGGGGTCTCTCCGGGTATTCTGCCCCCAGTAATTGCATTACAATGCAGCACAGTGCCCCTAGTGGTGGAAATAATTAAAACCACTCAAAAAGTTGTGGAGTAGCCATTTTGAAATACAACAGTGGATAGGTGTGATCACATCCATGTCCATCCTCTTTCTTTTGACTTGTTCAGGCAAAATCTTTTTACAAGAAAGACTTCCATAAAAGACTTCCTGCGATTGGCTGGCAACCAATTCAGGGTGTCCCCCGCCTCGTGCCCGAAGACAGCTGAGATAGGCATCAGCACCCCCCGCGACCCTAATGAGGAATAAGCGGTACGGAAAATAGATGGATTGATGGACTTCCATAAAAATACTAAACGGTGGATTCTCATCTTTGTGTTTTGAAAGACTTCCATAAAAATACTAAACGGTGGATTCTCATCTTTGTGTTTTTTATTGAAAGATTGTTAGGCTCGCTGTCTACACAACAACATATGGTTAGAGCAGAAGATCGCATAAACTAAAAACTAGATTTACCAGCATCCGGGTTATTTCAGCACACCCAGAGTTGTTTTCTTTTGTGTTATCCCATGTAAGTCAAAAAGTCCATTACTGCTCAAAGCTATAGTCTTATTTTTGAATAGCACATCATTACATATGACACAGATCGGTTTCCATCGTCAACCTCCATTCATAGGAATGCTTGTCTCCAGCTCTGTTTCTTACACCGGCCACAAAGGTCACTGCCTCATGAAAAAAAACAAATAATAATGTGTTGTTGCTTTTCCCCTCAGCCAGACAGCTTGAGTTGACAGAACCGATTACATAGAAACCTTTGTATTTGAGAGGAGATTTGCAATGGCGCAGGGAACTGAGAGCACAAACAACTGCCTCCTAAACTGATAAAAGGAACTGTTTGTTTTGTTGAGAAAAACTCTGCTGTGTGGCTTTGGGATAAAGATGGCCTCAACCAACTTGAAGAACCAAGAAAACTGTTGGTAAATGCCACACATGAGGATTCACACTTCCACAACCACGTCATGAATGTGTAGGTAGTGCGACAAAATTCACCAGACTTCATTGAAGGCAACGTGGCTTTATTTCCCACTGAGTGAGGTGAGAATGTGAGTGGGAATGGTTGTACGCCTCTTCAGGCCAATAATATGTGCAATCCGACCGACTGGCGACCAATTCAGTATGTAGTTTGCCTTTCGCCCAAAGTCAGCTAGGATAGGCTCCAGCAATCCTTGGCCCTAAATCAGGGGTCTCAAACTCAATTTACCCGGGGGCCGCTGGAGGCAGAGTCTGGGTGAGGCTGGGCCGCATCAGGATTTCCACAAGAAAAGCACAGATAAAACATTCCAATGTTCTCAAAAAAATTTTTATAACACACAAAAAATGAATTAAATGAATGAATGGAAAAAAATGAATACAAACTAAATTAACGAGTAATAAATAAATAAATAAAATAATTATAATAATCATAAGGCAGATACAGATGACTGAAAAAACACAGGAAAATTTATTATTTGAAATAAAGTTTCAAATATCTGTATCTTCTCTTGCCTACTTGTCCAGCTCCACACTCTAGTTTCATTCATATCAATCATGCGGGCCGCACTAACATTAATCTTTCATATCAAGGCGGGGCGCAAAATGCTCCTTACCAATTGCACGAGCACGCTTACCTGGCTTGCAGATGTACGGGGGTTATTTGTTAAAGGAGGAACAACTTGATCAATTTGTTAAGTCTTTTTCACAAGTCATATAAAAACATGTGACGGGTGTCACAACAGTGACTGTCTTCATCTCCACGATGCTGCTGTATTAATGAAGACGAGACGCGTGGATGTGTCTTTTTATTTATTTTATTTCTGCAACACAGTATGGCAGAAGGGATGGGTGAAGTCGCATGGGTTTCGTCTTGTGATTAACCTGAATCTCCTCGAGATTGTTCTGGAAACTATGGGCGGGACATAGTGCCACACTGTGCGCCGTTGCGTCACTTCCTTCATAATTTAATAATCTAAGTGCACAACTCCGTTACATACAGACATTATCATAATAACTATGGAACCGACTAACTCGTTGCATTATAGTTAGAAAGTTTGCAGCGTGAATGTTACATCTGATTAGAAGCCGTTTATGTGGCACCAACCAGATTCGACTAAAGCTGAAATTACCAATACGCCATATTTTAGGAGACAAGCCTGGACGAGAGGTACAACAAGTCCCCTGAGTGGCAGCACACCCTCAAGCCATGAATTGATATGTAAGCAGTATCAACCGGTCCCAAATTTCACTGTTTTCTATCCATTTCCTCACCATTTGACTTGTTTTTTTTTTCATTTTTTGTTTTGTTTCAAGCACTGTCCTCTCCCTTTCGTGTGTGTGTGTTTTCTCACTCTCTCTCTGCCTGTCTCTTTAATGTTTAACCCCCCCCCCCCCCCCCCCCCCCCCCACACACACACACACACACTGCTGGGTTCTTGACCAATCACGTGGCTTTAACCGAAGACACCATTTTGTTTTTGGGAGAACAGCCTCACTCTCTCTGTCTGTAACCTCATCCCCCACTGCTGCGTTCTTGACCAATCACATGGCTTTGACTAACGACTGGGGGCAGGGAATAGAGGACAAAAAAGTCAGCTGCCATTTACTTGTTTGGAGAACCAGCTTGTTCACGAACGACACATCACTCATTGTGGCAGCTCCGTGTGTATCCCCAAAAAATAGTTTGTATGCCAAAGTAAAATTTTCGTAAATGTAACGTTCGTAAACCGAAAAGTTCGTAAGCCAAGGGGTTCGTAAACCGAGGTCCCACTCTAATAAAGCTGTATTGTCTTGTATTGTATTCCCTTCAACAGATCTTCATTACGTGGATGCCTACCATAACTGCAGTCACTAATTTATGTATGTATTTATTTATTTATTTTACCTGCAAGTGCTCTCATGAGCCTTGCTTTTTTTTGTCTTGTTTTTGTGTTTTGTTTTGTCGCTTTGTGTTGTTGTTACGTCGTGTGGACCGGATGTGTTTTTCCCGGATGTGTTCAGCATTTTTGGCCACGGCATTTATCAAGGAGGAGACAGTGCTGAGCGGTTGCGCCTATTCGGCTGCATGAATATGCCAGTATTGTTTTTGAATGGGAGAAATGTCAGTACCATTTGACTGTCATCGCTGGACAGTCATTGTGCTTTTTTTGCGCCTGTAATGGGCAGCATCTTCACAGCCTCGCTTTGTTCAGCGGAAAGGTCGGTGCTGTTGGACAATCTGCGGCTGAATAGATGCCTGGCTTGAGGAGCCCGCGATAAGAATCAGAATCAGAAAACCTTTATTTGTCCCACAATGGGGACATTTTCAAGAAAAAAGGAGCGCCAGCGCAGAGCGCCGATGCGTGTGTGGAACTGTCGCGGCTTGGAATTGAAGCGGATTTATGTGGGACAGGAGATGTGAGCTAATCTCTTTTCGTCAATGGATGCTACAACTTCGTGTTTGTTTTCAACATTTAGCTTGCAGTAGACGTGAACATTCCACCATGACGTCCCTGATCCACTGCTGAAAAGGATGCTTTGATCCTCTCCTCTTTCATCTAGAACTGCTTCATGTCACAAAGAGGGTACAGCAACTGCTGAAGAATGAATGATTGTGTCTTTGTGTTGTCATATTTGTTCTTTTTTTTTTTTTTTTTTTTTTTAACTTCAAGATGGCGCCGCGAGAGTGGCTGCCTTTCCAGCAGCTCCTGTATTTTGTTTTTCTACTTCTTTCTTTCCTTTCCTCTTCCTTTCATAACTTTGCTGCTGTGTTACGTCCAGGTAGAGTGAACACTAGCGCGAATGGCTGCCGCTGCTCACCCGCACAAAAAAAAAAGTTCTTATCCCGTGACTGTAAAGTGTCCTTGAGAGTTTTGAAAGGCACTTACAAATTAAATGTATTATTATTATTATTATTATTATTATTATTATTATTATTATTATTATTATTATTATTATTATTATTATTATTATTATTATTTCATGTTCAATTTGATGCACTATATACTGTGTTGTGTTGTACCCTATTTATGACAACACTTCTCTGGCCATTCATTGAGGGCCCACTTTACCCTATGGAGGGCCTTATCACACAGAAACTACATGTACTGTATGTTGAATGAAATCTAGGCACCTTCCTAATCCTAGAGATAGATATGACCCATTTTCCTGTAAGTAGTGTTGCAATAGAGCAGAAATAGGCAAACTACGGCCCGCGGGCCACATACGGTCCGGTAGGCTTTTTATTCCGGCCCGCCGAATTTGCCGAAATTATAGTACAAACAGTGTCTAAAACTCATGACAAAAAGTTAGCGAACAACAGGCCAGATAACTGAAAAGTTGCCTGCCCCATTTTTCACAACTTGAAGCACAATGAGACAACTAATCACATTAAAAAGCATTGGCACAAAATATAAAGTTTTTTTTTAAATCAAGAATGCACCTACTATAAATGCTACCTGGTTTAATTTACGGTAAATGTCCATGGCTGTAGATTTTGCTGCAGTAGTCGATTGTCATTGAGGTACACAATGCAACGTTTGCGTTGCTTCCTACGAGCCACTAAGCCCCTTTCATAAATCTCACGTACACTTTACAGTCACGGTTTAATGTAAATTTACGTGTTGTAGCGTCACATATGTTGTTAGCTTCTTTTGAATCTTTCTTCTGGGCTGAGGTTCTGTGCATCTGTGGCGTCACACGTGTGTATGATTTTGAAGTGCGCCTTTCAACCATTTCATGTCTTTCAATTCCTTGATCTCCTTGATGTGCGTCTCACCCTGACGCATAGCACACGCTTGAAAATGGTATAAAAGCAGCTGTCGCGGGACACAGAGATTGGTCGAACCACGAGGCAGAATCATCTCAGACGCATCTCGGACTCACGCCCGACTCATGCCGGGCGTCGGACGGACATCACGGCACGACTTGCTCAACTCCACGCCACGATCAAGCTCTGCGCGTCACCTGCCTGGGAGATCTGACAACGAACCTACTTACAAATAAAGAGAAACATGAAACTCTTTACATCTATTTTGGAAAATGACATGCAATTGCCCGACTTTATAACGCTTGCGAAAGTCCGGAAGAAAGAAGCAGGCTTCTGATTGGCTGCCGTGCCGAGAATGCAAATTTCAACTGCAGGTAGTCTATGTTTGTGTGCTCGGCGACGGTACACGATTATTTTTTGCGCGTGAAGGCGAGGGCGTCTGTGAGGAGTTTGTTTGAGCGCGTGGTCAGGACAAACCATCTATGATTTGGCGGAATTTAACACAAGTAGGTATTATTGAGCTTGAATATTTCGTTGTGTAATATGTTTTGAATGTTGAAAGTGATTCCATTTTTCAATAATGGTTGATTTCTTTAACTTTGCCCGTTCGATGGAAACCTATTAAAAACAGACGCAATCTTGATAAATCACAGTGCATGTTATTTTAATCTATTTCCATTTCCTCCTCCAAGTATCTGCGAAATAGTATGTAAACGCCATATTCCTTGAGACAATAATTTAATTATAATTATAATTTAATGTAATTATAAAACAATAATTTTGTGACAATAATAGTTAATAAATTGGGTTGTAGTGTTCTTACTGTGCTATGAGGTTTGAACATACTACATTTAAAGGACAACCGGCACCATTTTTTGTTTTTGTTTCCCACTGACATCAGAAAAACGTTTTATAGCATCTAAAATACCCAAATCAGGCAGGCTGATATTTTTAGTTAAATGAAAAACACCAATAAAAATGACTTCAAAATGAATCCGGAAATGATCAGTTTCAGAAGGTCCCACCCCCCTGTTCGTGACGTCACGCCAAGACGTCTTGCCTTTGATCGAGAATCAAAACAATGGCTTCAGATTTGGAGATGTTTTCTTGTTACTCATCCAGTTATGAATATGATTCAAATAGTTCTGAAGAGGAAAGCATAAATGTTTGCAATTGATTAAAGGAGTCCTCCCATATCAATTCGAGCCGTCAATGACAGCAATGTAGCACCCAGAAAATGCAGAAGATGGCGCCCAAGCTCTGTTGGAAATGGGCTGATTTGTCCGCTGGGAATTTCTGTCAGCGAATATCAAATAGTTGTCTTAGTGCAACACACAACGATTCACCATGGCGTTATTTATGTTTTCCTTCTAATTTCACCATCAACATGGATCAACACGAAGTTTTCAGACCAAACAAAGTACCCAAAATGCATTGTATGTCGCTTCCTTGGTCAGGGGCGGTCCAAACGTGACGTCACTTGGGGATCGTCATCAACTCGAAAACAATTTGAAAATCATTTGAAGTGATTTTATAAATTATGGACATAACTTGTTCAGAGTATTTACGGCCCAAACACTCCCTCCAAATGCTCCTGGCCCGGCCCCTCTGTCAAATTTTAGAACCCAATGCGGCCCGCGAGTCAAAAAGTTTGCCCACCCCTGCAATAGAGTCTTAAGACCTGGAAAAAGGGTGCTTGTTTGAAGATATGTGCCGTGGAAAACAAGGAATCACGACCCTGATCCCAAATGACTGGATAGACTCATAGAGCACAAAACAGTACAAATTATGTACTTGAGGAACTACATTTCAGATTGAAACTCACATGTGAATTCAAGACAAAGAGCTTTTTGAGTATTTCTGACATTTGTTTTGTCTCTTTTTTGGTATGCCAGCAGGAAACCGCCAAGTGACCATGGCAATACCAGACTAATTGGATGACAAGGCGTTGCCACGGCAAACATCTTGAAAGTAGTGTACAGTCCATTATTTGTGCGGTGTTGCCATGGAGACCAGGTATTGTGTCAGAAGGGTAAAAAGGACAATACATATACTGTAGATCACAGGTGCCAAATCCGACCCGCCACATCATTTTTTTTCGGCCCGCGAAAGCAAATCAAACTTGTTAAATTCCATGATGATTGCTAAAATCTGAGCCAAAATTTCATATTTTTGGATGTCAACCACAATAAAAGTCATTATTCTTGACTTCAGATTTGAAAACGAGTTATTTATTAATTTGCTGTGTGCTCTATATGTAATATTTGAAGGGATTTAAACATTCTAATGGGTTCCCCAAATTCATAACGGCCCTCGAGAGGAAACCATAACTACAATGTGGCCCGCGGCAAAAAATGACTTTGACACCCCTGCTGTAGATGGTTTACCAGTTCAGTAGCATTTCATTTCATATCAAATAAATTGTGTCGCATGTGTCTCTTGGGATTGTCTCTATGGGTATAATGACTCTTCTGATGTATTGAGTCAAATCTGTGTTTTATTGTCTGTCAATGTTTACTACAAATATACACTATTAAGAAGGAGCCTCAAGTGTGTCAAGAGCTGGGTTGGAAGCTTTCCTTCAAAAATGTATTCCCAAACAGTTACTTATTAAACACTCGTTAGAAAAAGGTGTACTATAGCGATGTCGTCAAAGCCCTATAATATTCAAAAAAGGTCACTTGATTACTGATATTTAATTTGCATTACTCAAATAAAATGAGAAAAAAAACCAATACCGTGTTTATTTTGGGATATTTGTCTGATCTTTTTTCTGTTCCAGATGCTGACGGTGTACGGTTTTAAAATGTGACAGGAAGCCTGAACACCCACAATTCAAATTAATAATAATATAGAAATAAATAAATACATAAAGAATTCCAAGATGGCGCCCGAGTAGGCAGCCGTCAGCAAGTGCTCTCATGAGCCTTGCTTTTTTTGTTGTTTTTGTCTTGTTTTGTATTGGATTGGATATGCCTTTATTAGTCTCACAGTGGAGAAATTTACATTTCACAGCAGCAAAGTGATGAAAGGAATGAAAGTAGAAAAACAAAATACAGTAAAGTCTCGTTATATCGATATCGGATATATCGATAGTCCCGGTTATATGGATACTATTTCTATGCACGCACTGAGAAAATTACATGCAAACAGGGTCGGATATATCGATAGTCCCGGTTATATCGATAGTCCCGGTTATATCGATATTTTTCGGACTCCCTTGAATATCGATATAACGAGACTTTACTGTACATGAGCTGTTGGAAAGGCAGCCACTCTCGCGGCGCCGTCTTGAAGTCAAAATAACAAAAAAAAAACAACAACTAAATAACAAATAATATGACAGCATAGAGACGTGTTTTCTTTTGTCACTTTGTGTTGTTGGGCATCGTGTGGAATGGATACGGATTGTTTTTCAGCATTTTTGACCATGACATTCATCAAGGAGGAGACTGTGCTGAGCGTTTGCGCCTTTTCGGCAGCATGAATATGCCAGTACTGTTTTTGAATGGGAGGAATGTTGTTGCGTCACACGCGTGTATTATTTTGAAGTGCGTTTTTCAACACTTTAATGTCTTTCAATTCCTTGATCTCCTTGATGTGCGTATCACCCTGACGCATAGCACACGCTTGCAAATTGTATAAAAGGAGCTGTCGCAGGACAGAGGGATTGGGCGAACCACGGGGCAGAATTATCTCAGACTCACGCCCGGCTAATGCCGGGCGTCGGACGGACATCACGGCACGACTTGCTCAACTCCACGCCACGATCAATCTCTGCGCGTCACCTGCCTGGGAGATCTGACAACGAACCTACTTACAAATAAAGAGAAACATCAAACTCTTTATTGGCGAGCCAGCCAGGAGCATTTTTTCCCTCCTCAGCCCAATCAACTCTCCAAATGGAAATATCCAGATTTCCCAGCCGCCTGTGAACCCGGCATCTTCACAGCAAGACCCCTCGAGCCGAGCTCCCGATGGGCCGCCACCACCCGTGGGCGCCCCGACCCCACCGTGAAACCTGCCGCACCCTGATGGCCGACATCGTCCAATTCGCCTGGCGACTCTGCAACTAGCTGCATTGTATATGTCCACGATCGGACATCGTCGGACATCGCTTATGTCCACGATCGGACATCGTATATGTCCACGATCGGACATCGTCGGACATCGCTTATGTCCACGATCGGACTTCGGGAAGACGCTTCATGGCCGACACGGCCGCCGACGTCAGCGTTCTTCCTCAGCGTCCTGCAGAGCGCCATGGCAGCGCGATCAACGCCACCGTCGCCGATGACCCGCCTGTCCGTGCCCGGCAGCATGGCCAACCCCACGCACCTTCGTCCTCACAATCCCTCATCGATTCTCCGATTTGACCGATCCCAGCCGAGCAACTCACGGTGAGAAGACCTTCCGGCATCGACTCGACGGCCGCGAGGAAAGTTTCCATCGATCGACTCAAACTGGCAGTCGTAGAGCACTCTTTGCCGTGCTCCCGTACAACGACTTCAGGCACCACGAAACTTCCTCGGCAACCACCCTACCGACGCCTGCCACGCCCGGTGACCGTCATCTTGCCTGGCCTCACCATGTCGCAGAATGACTTTTGTTTTTATTTCTTTTTCCTTCATCGCTTTCACCGACTTCGGATCCAGGAGGGGAGCCCTGTTGCGTCACACGCGTGTATGATTTTGAAGTGCGTTTTTCAACACTTTAATGTCTTTCAATTCCTTGATCTCCTTGATGTGCGTATCACCCTGACGCATAGCACACGCTTGCAAATTGTATAAAAGGAGCTGTCGCAGGACAGAGGGATTGGGCGAACCACGGGGCAGAATTATCTCAGACTCACGCCCGGCTAATGCCGGGCGTCGGACGGACATCACGGCACGACTTGCTCAACTCCACGCCACGATCAATCTCTGCGCGTCACCTGCCTGGGAGATCTGACAACGAACCTACTTACAAATAAAGAGAAACATCAAACTCTTTAATGTCGGTGCCATTCGACTGCTATCGCTGGACACCAAAGGGGCCATTGTGTTTTTTTTTGCGCCTGTAATGGGCAGCATCTTCACAGCTCCGCTTTGTTCAGCGGAAAGGTCGGTGCTGTTGGACAATCTGCGGTTGGATGGATGCATGGCTTGAGGAGCCCGCGATAAGAAGAAAGGAGCGTCAGCGCAGAGCGCCAATGCATCTGTGGAACTGTTGCGGCTTGAAATTGAAGCAGATTTATGTGGGACAGGAGATGTGAGACAATCTCTTTTCGTCAATGGATGCTACAGCTGCGTGTTTGCTTTCAACATTTAGCTTGTAGTCGACATGGACGTTCCACCATGATGTCCCTGATCCACTGGTGGAAAAACACTTTGATCCTCTCCTCTTTCATCTAGAACTGCTTCATCACAAAGAGGGTACAGCAAGTCCTGAAGAATGACTCTCTGTGTCTTTGTTTTGTCATGTTGTCTTTGTGTTGTCATATTATTTGTTATTTAGTTTTTTTTGTTCTTTTGACTTCAAGACGGCGCCACGAGAGTGGCTGCCTTTCCAGCAGCTCATGTATTTCTTTTTTTTACTTTCATTCCTTTCATCACTTTGCTGCTGTGAAATGTAAATTTCTCCACTATGAGACTAATAAAGGCAAATCCAATTCAATCCAATTCAATTCAATCCAAATCCAAAGTACCAAAACTATGAGGGAGACATGCTAACCCACGTCCTGGGTCACCCCTCGGTCGGGGGGACGTAAGACAAGTGCATTTTGAATGCTGTCTTTCACTCGTCCACACGTCCCCCCCACCGAGGCCCAGCACGAGTGGCACGTTGCGGGAGGGCATGAGCAGGAATTGGCGAGGTTCAACATGGTTACCCGCTAGCCGGGGTTTAAGAGGTGCGGTGATGCGCGTTACCCGGGCTAACAGCCGTCAAGGTCCAGGATCTCCTTGGGGATCTCGAGTTCCTCGAAGCCGCAATCCAATGTCTCTGCCAGTTGGGGGTCGATGAAGCACCAGTCCGCCCCCGATTCCACTAATGCCCGTATAGCTTGGGAGTTGGACGGGCCATATAATTCGCCGTCCAATTCCAATCGCGTGACGGGCGCCGTCCTCGACGCCTCCGGCGGCCGCCGCAGTCGCCGTTTGGCCGGGGACTTATGGGTGCTGTAGGTCTTAGGCGGGGGCCCTTGAGTGCGACGACCCCCGGGGTTGGCACGATCGCCCCCGCCCCCTACCTGCATTGGCTCGGGGAACTCCTCCTGGCGTCGCGCCTGCTTGTCGCCGTCGGTTATGGTCGTCCGCTGCGTGCTTCCGGGTTCGCTGGGCCACTGGGTGCCATGCTCCCAATGCCTCTCTCGAAGGCGATGGTCCAGGCAGATGACTACGTTGATCATCTCGCTGAGGGTGGTGGCAGCGTCGCGGGGGGTCAACTTGTCTTTGAGAGCGGCGGTCAGTCCGCGACGAAACACTCCTTTCAGCGCTCGATCGTTACAACCACTCCGGGCAGCCAGGATGCGGAAGGCGATGGAGTATTCAGCGGTCGAACGCGTCCCTTGCACGCAGTCGTGGAGAAGCCTCTCCGCCTCGCACTCTGTGACCGGGTGGTGGAAAACTTGTCGCAGCTCGGCCACAAAGTCCGGGTAGGAGGAGCATAGTTCAGCCTGGGACTCCCGGACGGGCAACACCCAGGACTCGGCCTGGCCCGTGAGCAGGCTGTTGATGAAAGCCACCTTCGCCTCATCGCTACTGAAGGCAGAGGGTTGTTCAAAAACCAGCGAGCACTGCATCAGGAATTGAGCACAGCGCCCGGGTTCGCCTGCGTAGCGTGAGTGTGTGGCAGGGAGAGCTCGCGACTACTCACGGGGGTGAGGAAGGGGCCACCAGGGTAGCGAGGCATGTCTCGACCTCATGTTGGCATTGAGCCAGCGAGGACGCGATGTGGTGGTTCTCCGCGATAGCTTGCTCCACCTGGCTCGAACGCTCTGCCTGGTAGGCTAAGGCGGATATGAATTTGTCTCCACCGGCGAGTTCCATCGTTGGCCGGTGTATTATGTCACGTCCGCTCGAGGAGTGGTGACAGGACCCGAGGAACGAAGGAAAGTAGCAAGGGGTTGGATCGAAAATACACGGTGGAGACGGTAAGTTCGAGAAAGGTCTTTACTGAGACACTCGAGGCAACACAGGAAATAACGCAACCGAGTGGACATACAGGACAAACCTGCGTGCTGCGGGGCGACGGGGAAACTACAGAGAATACACCGGCGCGGACCGAGCGGGAATGGGTGGCTTTTATAGCCAGAAGGCACAATCAAGGGAATGAGTAACAGGTGAGTGAGTCCAGAGAGCAGGGAAGGCAGGGGCACGCTCCTGGCGCTGAGGAGGATGTGACAGAAACCTTTCCACGTGACCAGTTTTTGTCATAACAGGTGAAAGGTAAAAACAAGTTACAGTTTTTGTGAACTGTGGGCATGTGCAGCCATTTGAGACTTTTCCAAGATTCACCCTCTCAGGAAGAGATGTTACTATAGCTTATCATGTTCTCGAGTTTCAGGGTGCATAAACGGGTGAAGTGCTGTAAAAATAAATGTGACTTGACTTGATTTATTTATTTAATTAACATTAGAGTTTGTCATGGCTACGGTTCGAGACTTTCCATTACATTGGTGTTTCATAGCTAAAAACGGTTTGCTGATAACTTGCGGCATAATCTAATGGCCACTATCGTTGCTCTTCTGAAGTTTAAGTCTGCCGATAAGAAACCTTGTAGCTTAATGAATCTGAATAGTTTAACCTTTCATTGCAGCCTCAGAGAGAAATGATTGTGGCTTCATAACCCGGGTCATCAATAAAGACCCAGCTCACAAGCCATTTCAGAAAGGTTAATCATAAGAAGTAATCCTTTTTCATAGACTCCCCTGCCCATCTTAATCCCTCTCTACATTAATGAATGCTCTTTTCCGTTGATGTGTGTGTTTTCATTCCAAATGTGCCTTTTTGAGTGTGCATATGAATTGACCACTACGTTTCGTAATCAGATAGGAAGCAAATGTCTGTCCAACATCCACTCTGCTTAATGAGACTACAGGGGACAAAACAGGTTGATTGGCAGTCAGGGATGTCTCTCTTTGGTTTTGCATTGATTGGCCTTCCTCACCTGTGTTTTCTTGCCCGTGATCCCATGACTTAAGGAGGCTTTTTGAACTCAGGATCTAAAATATTTATATATATTTTCATTGCTTTTATAAACGGCACGAATATACTTGAGAAAAACAAAATGCCTTCCTTCCATTCTGACTGAAATGTGCAAGAATTGGTACAGTGTGCAAAAAAAACTTTCTCGGTAGATAGAATGGTTTGAGGTTTCAGGTCAAAAACTTTATGTCAGATCAACGTCTTGAGACAATCTAGGGATGTTTACAGCTAATGTGGTTGATGTAAATGCACCATCCCTATGGACTGACTATTGAGTTTTGCCGCCGCTGTCGGCACAACGTGGAGCACACCTCTCGATTCCAACAATGTGGTCCAGGTTGAGAGTTTATGTCTCTCTCAGAATTGTTACAGCCATTCCTCATCTCATGTTTCACCTGCGAACGGTTGCTCTACAGGGAGCAAAAGTACGAGAGGAAGATTAATTGAAGTGCATTGTTTTAAGCTGTGAGCTATTAACCCACTGAACACAATTTAAGCCTAACAAATTGTCCACACTTTGGCCTTTTTCCTATTCTGTTATTTTGAAAATGTAAATGATAAAAATACAATGTGATTTTTTTTTTTTAAAAAAGGCCACATATATAAAACCTAACAATTTTGGGGAATCTTTAGGGATCATGATGACTTTGCTCAAACAATCTTTTGGTGGTCAAAAACTTTTGTGCAATGCAAGGTCTACAGTATATAAAATATTCACCTTTACAAAAATATTAAATGATTTGTGTGAAACGTTTTTTAGGGTTTTACAACAAGCAGCACAGTTAAGAGATGCTGTTTGATTCCGGGTCCAGCATTGCAGTTTGTATGATCTCCTCATGCTTGCATGGGGATTTTCTCCGGATACTCTGGTTTCCTCCCAGATTTCAAAAACATGCACCATATGTTCAAGGAACACTCCAAATCGTCCCTAAGAGTGAATTTAAGTGTAATTGTTTTGCTAAGTGTGCCTTTTGATTGGCTTGCAACAGTTTAGAGTGTACAACCTCTACTAATGTATTTATTGCATAGTCCTTAGTACCTTTTATGAAATTTTCTATAAATTCAATTAAAATAAATTTTAAATAGCTTTGCTGTCAGCTGTTGTTCTGTTCCATCCATCCATTTTTCAGACCTATTTATCCTCAGAGTTGTAGGGGGTGCTGGAGTCTGGAGTTTTATCATTTCAATATCGGTATCAAGGGACAATATGCAGATCCAACATCAAAGTCAAAATGTTTGTATTATGACTAAAGACATGATATTCTGCTTGTACTGTAGACATTATGAGGAATCTCAGTAGGATTTTGAAAGGGACTATTGGCACAATATAGAAAAGAAATACTCTATGATTATGATAATCAGTATTATTATTATTATTATTATTATTATTATTATTATTATTATCTTTCAATATCTAACTTCTACAGCTGGAGCTCTGGTGCAGCCGTCCAATGCGGGGACTCCCCTGCCTAGTGCCCGAAGATCCAGCACCCCCTGTGACCCCCCCGTTCGCAACCAATTCGGGGTGTTCCCTGCCTAGTGCCCGAAGATACAGCACCCCCCGTTTGGCAACCAATTCGGAGTGTCCCCTGCCTCGTGCCCAAAGATCCAGCAGCCCCCGCGACCCTGTTCGCAACCAATTCGGGGTGTTCCCTGCCTAGTGCCCGAAGATCCAGCACCCCACGGGACCCCCCCATTGGCAACCAATTTGGGGTGTTCCCTGCCTAGTGCCCGAAGATCCAGCACCCCCCGGGACCCCCGGTTTGCAACCAATTCGGGGTGTCCCCTGCCTAGTGCCCAAAGAGCCAGCACCCCGCGACCCCCCGTTCGCAACCAATTTGGGGTGTTCCCTGCCTAGTGCCTGAAGATCCAGCACCCCCCGGGACCCCCGGTTCGCAACCAATTCGGGGTGTCCCCTGCCTCGTGCCCAAAGATCCGGCACCCCCACGACCCCTGTTCGCAACCAAGTCGGGGTGTCCCCTGCCTCGTGCCCAAAGATCCAGCACCCCCCGCGACCCCGTTCGCAACCAATTCAGGGTGTTCCCTGCCTAGTGCCCGAAGATCCAGCAGCCCCGGGACCCCCGTTCACAACCAATTCGGAGTGTTCCCTGCCTAGTGCCCGAAGATCCAGCACCCCCGCGCCCCCCCCCCCCCTGTTCGCAACCAATTCGGGGTGTCCCCTGCCTCGTGCCCAAAGATCCAGCACCCCCACGACCCCGTTCGCAACCAATTTGGGGTGTTCCCTGCATAGTGCCCGAAGATCCAGCACCCCCCCGCAACCCAGTTCACAACCAATTCGGGGTGTCCCCTGCCTAGTGCACGAAGATCCAGCACCCCCCGGGACCCCCGGTTCGCAACCAATTCGGGGTTTACCCTGCCTCGTGCCCGAAGATCCAGCACCCCCCATGACCTGCCCGAAGATCCAGCACCCCCCCGCAACCCAGTTCGCAACCAATTCGGGGTGTCCCCTGCATAGTGCACGAAGAACCAGCACCCCCCGGGACCCCCGGTTCGCAACCAATTCGGGGTTTCCCTTGCCTCGTGCCCAAAGATCCAGCAACCCCCACCACCCCGTTCGCAACCAATTCGGGGTGTCCCCAGCCTAGTGCCCAAAGATCCAGCATCCCCGCGACCCCTGTTCGCAACCAAATCGGGGTGTCCCCTGCCTCGTGCCCGAAGATCCAGCACCCCCCACGACTCGGTTCGCAACCAATTCGGGGTGTCCCCTGCCTAGTGGCCGAAGATCCAGCACCCCCCCCCGTGACCCCGGTTCGCAACCAATTCGGGGTGTCCCCTGCCTAGTGCCCAAAGATCCAGCACCCCCCGCGACCACTGTTCGCAACCAATTCGGGGTGTCCCCTGCCTCGTGTCCAAAGATCCAGCACCCCCCGCGACTCCGTTCGCAACCAATTTGGGGTGTTCCCTGCCGAGTGCCCGAAGATCCAGCACCCCCGGGACCCCTGTTCGCAACCAAGTCGGGGTGTCCCCTGCCTCGTGCCCAAAGATCCAGCACCCCCCGCGACCCCGTTCGCAACCAATTCAGGATGTTCCCTGCCTAGTGCCCGAAGATCCAGCACCCCCCACCCCCTGTTTGCAACCAATTCAGGGTGTCCCCTGCCTTGTGCCCAAAGATCCAGCACCCCCGCGACCCTCTGTTCGCAACCAATTCGGGGTTTCCCCTGCCTCGTGCCCGAAGATCCAGCACCCCCCGCGCCCCCCGTTCGCAACCAATTCGGGGTGTTCCCTGCCTAGTGCCCGAAGATCCAGTACACCCCGTGACCCCCCATTCGCAAACAATTCGGGGTGTTCCCTGCCTAGTGCCCGAAGATCCAGCACCCCCCAGGACCCCCGTTCACAACCAATTCGGGGTTTCCCCTGCCTCGTGCCCAAAGATGCAGCACCCCCCACGACCCCGTTCACAACCAATTCAGGTTGTTCCCTGCCTAGTGCCCGAAGATCCAGCACCCCCGCCCCCCCCCCCCTGTTCGCAACCAATTCGGGGTGTCCCCTGCCTCGTGCCCAAAGATCCAGCACCCCCACGACCCCGTTCGCAACCAATTTGGGGTGTTCCCTGCATAGTGCCCGAAGATCCAGCACCCCCCCGCAACCCAGTTCACAACCAATTCGGGGTGTCCCCTGCCTAGTGCACGAAGATCCAGCACCCCCCGGGACCCCCGGTTCGCAACCAATTCGGGGTTTACCCTGCCTCGTGCCCGAAGATCCAGCACCCCCCATGACCTGCCCGAAGATCCAGCACCCCCCCGCAACCCAGTTTGCAACCAATTCGGGGTGTCCCCTGCCTAGTGCACGAAGAACCAGCACCCCCCGGGACCCCCGGTTCGCAACCAATTCGGGGTTTCCCTTGCCTCGTGCCCAAAGATCCAGCAACCCCCACCACCCCGTTCGCAACCAATTCGGGGTGTCCCCAGCCTAGTGCCCAAAGATCCAGCATCTCCGCGACCCCTGTTCGCAACCAAATCGGGGTGTCCCCTGCCTCGTGCCCGAAGATCCAGCACCCCCCACGACTCGGTTCGCAACCAATTCGGGGTGTCCCCTGCCTAGTGGCCGAAGATCCAGCACCCCCCCCCCGTGACCCCGGTTCGCAACCAATTCGGGGTGTCCCCTGCCTAGTGCCCAAAGATCCAGCACCCCCCGCGACCACTGTTCGCAACCAATTCGGGGTGTCCCCTGCCTCGTGTCCAAAGATCCAGCACCCCCCGCGACTCCGTTCGCAACCAATTTGGGGTGTTCCCTGCCGAGTGCCCGAAGATCCAGCACCCCCGGGACCCCTGTTCGCAACCAAGTCGGGGTGTCCCCTGCCTCGTGCCCAAAGATCCAGCACCCCCCGCGACCCCGTACGCAACCAATTCAGGATGTTCCCTGCCTAGTGCCCGAAGATCCAGCACCCCCGGGACCCCCGTTCACAACCAATTCGGAGTGTTCCCTGCCTAGTGCCCGAAGATCCAGCACCCCCCACCCCCCCTGTTTGCAACCAATTCAGGGTGTCCCCTGCCTCGTGCCCAAAGATCCAGCACCCCCGCGACCCCATTCGCAACCAATCCGGGGTGTCCCCTGCCTATTGTTGCCCAAAGATCCAGCACCCCCGCGACCCCTATTCGCAACCAATTCGGGGTTTCCCCTGCCTCGTGCCCAAAGATCCAGCACCCCCCGGGACCCCCCATTCGCAAACAATTCGGGGTGTTCCCTGCCTAGTGCCCGAAGATCCAGCACCCCCCAGGACCCCCATTCGCAACCAATTCGGGGTGTTCCCTGCCTAGTGCCCGAAGATACAGCACCCCCGGGGGCCCCCGGTTCGCAACCAATCCGGGGTGTCCCCTGCCTATTGTTGCCCAAAGATCCAGCACCCCCGCGACCCCTATTCGCAACCAATTCGGGGTTTCCCCTGCCTCGTGCCCAAAGATCCAGCACCCCCCGGGACCCCCCATTCGCAAACAATTCGGGGTGTTCCCTGCCTAGTGCCCGAAGATCCAGCACCCCCCAGGACCCCCGTTCACAACCAATTCTGGGTTTCCCCTGCCTCGTGCCCAAAGATCCAGCACCCCCCACGACCCCGTTCGCAACCAATTCAGGGTGTTCCCTGCCTAGTGCCCGAAGATCCAGCACCCCCCGGGACCCCCATTCGCAACCAATTCGGGGTGTTCCCTGCCTAGTGCCCGAAGATACAGCACCCCCCGGGGCCCCCGGTTCGCAACCAATCCGGGGTGTCCCCTGCCTATTGTTGCCCAAAGATCCAGCACCCCCGCGACCCCTATTCGCAACCAATTTGGGGTGTTCCCTGCCTAGTGCCCGAAGATCCAGCACCCCCCGGGACCCCCGGTTCGCAACCAATTCGGGGTGTCCCCTGCCTAGTGCCCAAAGAGCCAGCACCCCGCGACCCCCCGTTCGCAACCAATTTGGGGTGTTCCCTGCCTAGTGCCTGAAGATCCAGCACCCCCCGGGACCCGCGGTTCGCAACCAATTCGGGGTGTCCCCTGCCTAGTGCCCAAAGATCCGGCACCCGCACGACCCCTGTTCGCAACCAAGTCGGGGTGTCCCCTGCCTCGTGCCCAAAGATCCAGCACCCCCCGCGACCCCGTTCGCAACCAATTCAGGGTGTTCCCTGCCTAGTGCCCGAAGATCCAGCAGCCCCGGGACCCCCGTTCACAACCAATTCGGAGTGTTCCCTGCCTAGTGCCCGAAGATCCAGCACCTCCGCACCCCCCCCCCCCCTGTTCGCAACCAATTCGGGGTGTCCCCTGCCTCGTGCCCAAAGATCCAGCACCCCCACGACCCCGTTCGCAACCAATTTGGGGTGTTCCCTGCCTAGTGCCCGAAGATCCAGCACCCCCCCGCAACCAATTCGGGGTGTCCCCTGCCTAGTGCACGAAGATCCAGCACCCCCCGGGACCCCCGGTTCGCAACCAATTCGGGGTTTCCCCTGCCTCGTGCCCAAAGATCCAGCAACACCCACCACCCCGTTCGCAACCAATTCGGGGTGTCCCCAGCCTATTGCCCAAAGATCCAGCATCCCCGCGACCCCTGTTCGCAACCAAATCGGGGTGTCTCCTGCCTCGTGCCCGAAGATCCAGCACCCCCCACGACTCGGTTCGCAACCAATTCGGGGTGTCCCCTGCCTAGTGGCCGAAGATCCAGCACCCCCCCCCCCGTGACCCCGGTTCGCAACCAATTCGGGGTGTCCCCTGCCTAGTGCCCAAAGATCCAGCACCCCCCGCGACCACTGTTCGCAACCAATTCGGGGTGTCCCCTGCCTCGTGTCCAAAGATCCAGCACCCCCCGCGACTCCGTTCGCAACCAATTTGGGGTGTTCCCTGCCGAGTGCCCGAAGATCCAGCACCCCCGGGACCCCTGTTCGCAACCAAGTCGGGGTGTCCCCTGCCTCGTGCCCAAAGATCCAGCACCCCCCGCGACCCCGTTCGCAACCAATTCAGGATGTTCCCTGCCTAGTGCCCGAAGATCCAGCACCCCCCACCCCCCTGTTTGCAACCAATTCAGGGTGTCCCCTGCCTTGTGCCCAAAGATCCAGCACCCCCGCGACCCTCTGTTCGCAACCAATTCGGGGTTTCCCCTGCCTCGTGCCCGAAGATCCAGCACCCCCCGCGCCCCCCGTTCGCAACCAATTCGGGGTGTTCCCTGCCTAGTGCCCGAAGATCCAGCACACCCCGCGACCCCCCATTCGCAAACAATTCGGGGTGTTCCCTGCCTAGTGCCCGAAGATCCAGCACCCCCCAGGACCCCCGTTCACAACCAATTCGGGGTTTCCCCTGCCTCGTGCCCAAAGATGCAGCACCCCCCACGACCCCGTTCGCAACCAATTCAGGTTGTTCCCTGCCGAGTGCCCGAAGATCCAGCACCCCCCGGGACCCCCGGTTCGCAACCAATTTGGGGTGTGCCCTGCCTAGTGCCCAAAGATCCAGCACCCCCGCGACCCCTGTTCGCAAACAAGTCGGGGTGTCCCCTGCCTCGTGCCCAAAGATCCAGCACCCCCCACGACTCGGTTCGCAACCAATTCGGGGTGTCCCCTGCCTAGTGGCCGAAGATCCAGCACCCCCCCCCCCTCCGTAACCCCGGTTCGCAACCAATTCGGGGTGTCCCCTGCCTAGTGCCCAAAGAGCCAGCACCCCGCGACCCCCCGTTCGCAACCAATTTGGGGTGTTCCCTGCCTAGTGCCTGAAGATCCAGCACCCCCCGGGACCCGCGGTTCGCAACCAATTCGGGGTGTCCCCTGCCTAGTGCCCAAAGATCCAGCACCCCCCGCGACCCCTGTTCGCAACCAAGTCGGGGTGTCCCCTGCCTCGTGCCCAAAGATCCAGCACCCCCCGCGACCCCGTTCGCAACCAATTCAGGGTGTTCCCTGCCTAGTGCCCGAAGATCCAGCAGCCCCGGGACCCCCGTTCACAACCAATTCGGAGTGTTCCCTGCCTAGTGCCCGAAGATCCAGCACCCCCGCACCCCCCTCCTGTTCGCAACCAATTCGGGGTTTCCCCTGCCTCGTGCCCAAAGATCCAGCACCCCCACAACCCCGTTCGCAACCAATTTGGGGTGTTCCCTGCCTAGTGCCCGAAGATCCAGCACCCCCCCGCACCCCAGTTCACAACCAATTCGGGGTGTCCCCTGCCTAGTGCAGGAAGATCCAGCACCCCCCGGGACCCCCGGTTCGCAACCAATTCGGGGTTTACCCTGCCTCGTGCCCGAAGATCCAGCACCCCCCACGACCTGCCCGAAGATCCAGCACCCCCCCGCAACCCAGTTCGCAACCAATTCGGGGTGTCCCCTGCCTAGTGCACGAAGATCCAGCACCCCCCGGGACCCCCGGTTCGCAACCAATTCGGGGTTTCCCCTGCCTCGTGCCCAAAGATCCAGCAACACCCACCACCCCGTTCGCAACCAATTCGGGGTGTCCCCAGCCTATTGCCCAAAGATCCAGCATCCCCGCGACCCCTGTTCGCAACCAAATCGGGGTGTCTCCTGCCTCGTGCCCGAAGATCCAGCACCCCCCACGACTCGGTTCGCAACCAATTCGGGGTGTCCCCTGCCTAGTGGCCGAAGATCCAGCACCCCCCCCCCCCGTGACCCCGGTTCGCAACCAATTCGGGGTGTCCCCTGCCTAGTGCCCAAAGATCCAGCACCCCCCGCGACCACTGTTCGCAACCAATTCGGGGTGTCCCCTGCCTCGTGTCCAAAGATCCAGCACCCCCCGCGACTCCGTTCGCAACCAATTTGGGGTGTTCCCTGCCGAGTGCCCGAAGATCCAGCACCCCCGGGACCCCCGTTCACAAGCAATTCGGAGTGTTCCCTGCCTAGTGCCCGAAGATCCAGCACCCCCACCCCCCTGTTTGCAACCAATTCAGGGTGTCCCCTGCCTCGTGCCCAAAGATCCAGCACCCCCGCGACCCCATTCGCTACCAATTCGGGGTGTTCCCTGCCTAGTGCCCGAAGATACAGCACCCCCCGGGGCCCCCGGTTCGCAACCAATCCGGGGTGTCCCCTTCCTATTGTTGCCCAAAGATCCAGCACCCCCGCGACCCCTATTCGCAACGAATTCGGGGTTTCCCCTGCCTCGTGCCCAAAGATCCAGCACCCCCCGGCACCCCCCATTCGCAAACAATTCGGGGTGTTCCCTGCCTAGTGCCCAAAGATCCGGCACCCGCACGACCCCTGTTCGCAACCAAGTCGGGGTGTCCCCTGCCTCGTGCCCAAAGATCCAGCACCCCCCGCGACCCCGTTCGCAACCAATTCAGGGTGTTCCCTGCCTAGTGCCCGAAGATCCAGCACCCCCCGGGACCCCCGTTCACAACCAATTCGGAGTGTTCCCTGCCTAGTGCCCGAAGATCCAGCACCTCCGCCCCCCCCCCTGTTCGCAACCAATTCGGGGTGTCCCCTGCCTCGTGCCCAAAGATCCAGCACCCCCACGACCCCGTTCGCAACCAATTTGGGGTGTTCCCTGCCTAGTGCCCGAAGATCCAGCACCCCCCCGCAACCCAGTTCGCAACCAATTCGGGGTGTCCCCTGCCTAGTGCACGAAGATCCAGCACCCCCCGGGACCCCTGGTTCGCAACCAATTCGGGGTTTCCACTGCCTCGTGCCCAAAGATCCAGCAACACCCACCACCCCGTTCGCAACCAATTCGGGGTGTCCCCAGCCTATTGCCCAAAGATCCAGCATCCCCGCGACCCCTGTTCGCAACCAAATCGGAGTGTCTCCTGCCTCGTGCCCGAAGATACAGCACCCCCCCACGACTCGGTTCGCAACCAATTCGGGGTGTCCCCTGCCTAGTGGCCGAAGATCCAGCACCCCCCCCCCGTGACCCCGGTTCGCAACCAATTCGGGGTGTCCCCTGCCTAGTGCCCAAAGATCCAGCACCCCCCGCGACCACTGTTCGCAACCAATTCGGGGTGTCCCCTGCCTCGTGTCCAAAGATCCAGCACCCCCCGCGACTCCGTTCGCAACCAATTTGGGGTGTTCCCTGCCTAGTGCCCGAAGATCCAGCACCCCCGGGACCCCTGTTCGCAACCAAGTCGGGGTGTCCCCTGCCTCGTGCCCAAAGATCCAGCACCCCCCGCGACCCCGTTCGCAACCAATTCAGGATGTTCCCTGCCTAGTGCCCGAAGATCCAGCACCCCCCACCCCCCCTGTTTGCAACCAATTCAGGGTGTCCCCTGCCTTGTGCCCAAAGATCCAGCACCCCCGCGACCCTCTGTTCGCAACCAATTCGGGGTTTCCCCTGCCTCGTGCCCGAAGATCCAGCACCCCCCGCGCCCCCCGTTCGCAACCAATTCGGGGTGTTCCCTGCCTAGTGCCCGAAGATCCAGTACACCCCGCGACCCCCCATTCGCAAACAATTCGGGGTGTTCCCTGCCTAGTGCCCGAAGATCCAGCACCCCCCAGGACCCCGTTCACAACCAATTCGGGGTTTCCCCTGCCTCGTGCCCAAAGATGCAGCACCCCCCACGACCCCGTTCGCAACCAATTCAGGTTGTTCCCTGCCGAGTGCCCGAAGATCCAGCACCCCCGGGACCCCGGTTCGCAACCAATTTGGGGTGTCCCCTGCCTAGTGCCCAAAGATCCAGCACCCCCGCGACCCCTGTTCGCAACCAAGTCGGGGTGTCCCCTGCCTCGTGCCCAAAGATCCAGCACCCCCCACGACCCGGTTCGCAACCAATTCGGGGTGTCCCCTGCCTAGTGGCCGAAGATCCAGCACCCCCCCCCCCTCCGTAACCCCGGTTCGCAACCAATTCGGGGTGTCCCCTGCCTAGTGCCCAAAGAGCCAGCACCCCGCGACCCCCCGTTCGCAACCAATTTGGGGTGTTCCCTGCCTAGTGCCTGAAGATCCAGCACCCCCCGGGACCCGCGGTTCGCAACCAATTCGGGGTGTCCCCTGCCTAGTGCCCAAAGATCCGGCACCCCCACGACCCCTGTTCGCAACCAAGTCGGGGTGTCCCCTGCCTCGTGCCCAAAGATCCAGCACCCCCCGCGACCCCGTTCGCAACCAATTCAGGGTGTTCCCTGCCTAGTGCCCGAAGATCCAGCAGCCCCGGGACCCCCGTTCACAACCAATTCGGAGTGTTCCCTGCCTAGTGCCCGAAGATCCAGCACCCCCGCACCCCCCCCCCTGTTCGCAACCAATTCGGGGTGTCCCCTGCCTCGTGCCCAAAGATCCAGCACCCCCACGACCCCGTTCGCAACCAATTCGGGGTGTTCCCTGCCTAGTGCCCGAAGATCCAGCACCCCCCCCGCAACCCAGTTCACAACCAATTCGGGGTGTCCCCTGCCTAGTGCAGGAAGATCCAGCACCCCCCGGGACCCCCGGTTCGCAACCAATTCGGGGTTTACCCTGCCTCGTGCCCGAAGATCCAGCACCCCCCACGACCTGCCCGAAGATCCAGCACCCCCCGCAACCCAGTTCGCAACCAATTCGGGGTGTCCCCTGCCTAGTGCACGAAGATCCAGCACCCCCCGGGACCCCCGGTTCGCAACCAATTCGGGGTTTCCCCTGCCTCGTGCCCAAAGATCCAGCAACCCCCACCACCCCGTTCGCAACCAATTCGGGGTGTCCCCAGCCTATTGCCCAAAGATCCAGCATCCCCGCGACCCCTGTTCGCAACCAAATCGGGGTGTCTCCTGCCTCGTGCCCGAAGATCCAGCACCCCCCACGACTCGGTTCGCAACCAATTCGGGGTGTCCGCTGCCTAGTGGCCGAAGATCCAGCACCCCCCCCCCCCGTGACCCCGGTTCGCAACCAATTCGGGGTGTCCCCTGCCTAGTGCCCAAAGATCAAGCACCCCCCGCGACCACTGTTCGCAACCAATTCGGGGTGTCCCCTGCCTCGTGTCCAAAGATCCAGCACCCCCGCGACTCCGTTCGCAACCAATTTGGGGTGTTCCCTGCCGAGTGCCCGAAGATCCAGCACCCCCGGGACCCCCGTTCACAAGCAATTCGGAGTGTTCCCTGCCTAGTGCCCGAAGATCCAGCACCCCCCACCCCCCTGTTTGCAACCAATTCAGGGTGTCCCCTGCCTCGTGCCCAAAGATCCAGCACCCCCGCGACCCCATTCGCTACCAATTCGGGGTGTTCCCTGCCTAGTGCCCGAAGATACAGCACCCCCCGGGGCCCCCGGTTCGCAACCAATCCGGGGTGTCCCCTTCCTATTGTTGCCCAAAGATCCAGCACCCCCGCGACCCCTATTCGCAACGAATTCGGGGTTTCCCCTGCCTCGTGCCCAAAGATCCAGCACCCCCCGGCACCCCCCATTCGCAAACAATTCGGGGTGTTCCCTGCCTAGTGCCCGAAGATCCAGCACCCCCCAGGACCCCCGTTCACAACCAATTCTGGGTTTCCCCTGCCTCGTGCCCAAAGATCCAGCACCCCCCGGGACCCCCATTCGCAACCAATTCGGGGTGTTCCCTGCCTAGTGCCCGAAGATACAGCACCCCCCGGGGCCCCCGGTTCGCAACCAATCCGGGGTGTCCCCTGCCTATTGCTGCCCAAAGATCCAGCACCCCCTCAACCCCTATTCGCAACCAATTCGGGGTGTCCCCTGCCTCGTGCCCAAAGATCCAGCACCCCCCGGGACCCCCCATTCGCAAACAATTCGGGGTGTTCCCTGCCTAGTGCCCGAAGATCCAGCACCCCCCAGGACCCCCGTTCACAACCAATTCTGGGTTTCCCCTGCCTCGTGCCCAAAGATCCAGCACCCCCCACGACCCCGTTCGCAACCAATTCGGGGTGTCCCCTGCCTAGTGCCCAAATATCCAGAACCCCCGCGACCCCTGTTCGCAACCAAGTCGGGGTGTCCCCTGCCTCGTGCCCAAAGATCCAGCACCCCCCGCGACCCCGTTCGCAACCAATTCGGGGTGTTCCCTGCCTAGTGCCCGAAGATCCAGCACCACACGGGACCCCCCCATTCGCAACCAATTCGGGGTGTTCCCTGCCTAGTGCCCGAAGATCCAGCACCCCCCGGGACCCCCGGTTCGCAACCAATTCGGGGTGTCCCCTGCCTAGTGCCCAAAGATCCAGCACCCCGCGACCCCCCGTTCGCAACCAATTTGGGGTGTTCCCTGCCTAGTGCCCGAAGATCCAGCACACCCCGGGACCCCCAATTCGCAAACAATTCGGGGTGTTCCCTGCCTAGTGCCCGAAGATCCAGCACCCCCCAGGACCCCCGTTCACAACCAATTCGGGGTTTCCCCTGCCTCGTGCCCAAAGATCCAGCACCCCCCACGACCCCGTTCGCAACCAATTCAGGTTGTTCCCTGCCTAGTGCCCGAAGATCCAGCACCCCCGCGACCCTTGTTCGCAACCAAGTCGGGGTGTCCCCTGCCTCGTGTCCAAAGATCAAGCACCCCCCGCGACTCCGTTCGCAACCAATTTGGGGTGTTCCCTGCCTAGTGCCCGAAGATCCAGCACCCGCCGCGACCCCCGGTTCGCAACCAATTCGGGGTGTCCCCTGCCTAGTGCCCAAAGATCCAGCACCCCCGCGACCCCTGTTCGCAACCAAGTCGGGGTGTCCCCTGCCTCGTGCTCAAAGATCCATCACCCCCCGCGACCCCGTTCGCAACCAATTCAGGGTGTTCCCTGCCTAGTGCCCGAAGATCCAGCACCCCCGGGACCCCCGTTCACAACCAATTCGGAGTGTTCCCTGCCTAGTGCCCGAAGATGCAGCACCCCCCACGCCCCCCCCCCCCTGTTCGCAACCAATTCGGGGTGTCCCCTGCCTCGTGCCCAAAGATCCAGCACCCCCCGCGACCCCGTTCGCAACCAATTCAGGGTGTTCCCTGCCTAGTGCCCGAAGATCCAGCACCCCCGGGACCCCCGTTCACAACCAATTCGGACTGTTCCCTGCCTAGTGCCCGAAGATCCAGCACCCCCGCACCCCCCAGTTCGCAACCAATTCGGGGTGTCCCCTGCCTAGTGCCCGAAGATCCAGCACCCCCGCATCCCCCAGTTCACAACCAATTCGGGGTGTCCCCTGCCTAGTGCACGAAGATCCAGCACCCCCTGGGACCCCCGGTTCGCAACCAATTCGGGGTTTCCCCTGCCTCGTGCCCAAAGATCCAGCAACCCCCACGACCCCGTTCGCAACCAATTCGGGGTGTCCCCTGCCTCGTGCCCAAAGATCCAGCACCCCCGCGACGCCTGTTCGCAACCAAATCGGGGTGTCCCCTGCCTCGTGCCCGAAGATCCAGCACCCTGGGACCCCCGTTCACAACCAATTCGGAGTGTTCCCTGCCTCGTGCCCAAAGATCCAGCACCCCCCGCGACCCCGTTCGCAACCAAATTGGGGTGTCCCCTGCCTCGTGCCCAAAGATCCAGCACCCCCCGCGACCCCGTTCGCAACCAATTCAGGGTGTTCCCTGCCTAGTGCCCGAAGATCCAGCACACCCCGCGACAACTGTTCGCAACCAATTCGGGGTGTCCCCTGCCTCGTGTCCAAAGATCCAGCACCCCCCACGACTCGGTTCGCAACCAATTCGGGGTGTCCCCTGCCTAGTGGCCGAAGATCCAGCACCCCCCCCCCCGTGACCCCGGTTCGCAACCAATTCGGGGTGTCCCCTGCCTAGTGCCCAAAGATCCAGCACCCCCCGCGACAACTGTTCACAACCAATTCGGGGTGTCACCTGCCTCGTGTCCAAAGATCCAGCACCCCCCGCGACCCCGTTCGCAACCAATTCAGGGTGTTCCCTGCCTAGTGCCCGAAGATCCAGCACCCCCGGGATCCCCGTTCACAACCAATTTGAAGTATTCCCTGCCTAGTGCCCGAAGATCCAGCACCCCCCGCACCCCCTGGTTCGCAACCAATCCGGGGTGTCCCCTGCCTATTGTTGCCCTAAGATCCAGCACCTCCGCGACCCCTGTTCGCAATCAATTCGGGGTTTCCCCTGCCTCGTGCCCAAAGATCCAGCACCCCCCACGACCCCGTTCGCAACCAATTCAGGTTGTTCCCTGCCTAGTGCCCGAAGATCCAGCACCCCCGCGACCCTTGTTCGCAACCAAGTCGGGGTGTCCCCTGCCTCGTGCCCGAAGATCCAGCACCCCTCGCGACAACTGTTCGCAACCAATTCGGGGTGTCCCCTGCCTCGTGTCCAAAGATCCAGCACCCCCCACGACTCGGTTCGCAACCAATTCGGGGTGTCCCCTGCCTAGTGGCCGAAGATCCAGCACCCCCCCCCCCTTGACCCCGGTTCGCAACCAATTCGGGGTGTCCCCTGCCTAGTGCCCAAAGATCCAGCACCCCCCGCGACAACTGTTCACAACCAATTCGGAGTGTTCCCTGCCTAGTGCCCGAAGATCCAGCACCCCCGCACCCCCCAGTTCGCAACCAATTCGGGGTGTCCCCTGCCTAGTGCACGAAGATCCAGCACCCCTTGGGACCCCCGGTTCGCAACCAATTCGGGGTTTCCCCTGCCTCGTGCTCAAAGATCCAGCAACCCCCACGACCCCGTTCGCAACCAATTCGGGGTGTCCCCTGCCTAGTGCCCAAAGATCCAGCACCCCCGCGACCCCTGTTCGCAACCAAATCGGGGTGTCCCCTGCCTCGTGCCCGAAGATCCAGCACCCCGGGACCCCCGTTCACAACCAATTCGGAGTGTTCCCTGCCTCGTGCCCAAAGATCCAGCACCCCCCGCGACCCCGTTCGCAACCAAATCGGGGTGTCCCCTGCCTCGTGCCCAAAGATCCAGCACCCCCTGCGACCCCGTTCGCAACCAATTCGGGTTGTCCCCTGCCTCATGCCCAAAGATCCAGCACCCCCACGACCCCGTTCGCAACCAATTCGGGGTGTTCCCTGCCTAGTGCCCGAAGATCCAGCACCCCCCCGCAACCCAGTTCACAACCAATTCGGGGTGTCCCCTGCCTAGTGCACGAAGATCCATCATCCCCCGGGACCACCGGTTCGCAACCAATTCGGGGTTTACCCTGCCTCGTGCCCGAAGATCCAGCACCCCCCACGACCTGCCCGAAGATCCAGCACCCCCTCGCAACCCAGTTCGCAACCAATTCGGGGTGTCCCCTGCCTAGTGCACGAAGATCCAGCACCCCCTGGGACCCCCGGTTCGCAACCAATTCGGGGTTTCCCCTGCCTCGTGCCCAAAGATCCAGCAACCCCCACGACCCCGTTCGCAACCAATTCGGGGTGTCCCCTGCCTAGTGCCCAAAGATCCAGCACCCCCGCGACCCCTGTTCGCAACCAAATCGGGGTGTTCCCTGCCTCGTGCTCGAAGATCCAGCACCCCGGGACCCCCGTTCACAACCAATTCGGAGTGTTCCCTGCCTAGTGCCCGAAGATCCAGCACCCCCCACGCCCCCCGTTCGCAACCAATTCGGGGTGTTCCCTGCCTAGTGCCCGAAGATCCAGCACCCCCTGGGACCCCTGGTTCGCAACCAATTCGGGGTTTCCCCTGCCTCGTGCCCAAAGATCCAGCAACCCCCACGACCCCGTTCGCAACCAATTCGGGGTGTCCCCTGCCTAGTGTCCAAAGATCCAGCACCCCCCGCGACCCCGTTCGCAACCAATTCAGGGTGTTCCCTGCCTAGTGCCCGAAGATCCAGCACCCCCGGGATCCCCGTTCACAACCAATTTGAAGTATTCCCTGCCTAGTGCCCGAAGATCCAGCACCCCCCGCACCCCCCGGTTCGCAACCAATCCGGGGTGTCCCCTGCCTATTGTTGCCCTAAGATCCAGCACCTCCGCGACCCCTGTTCGCAATCAATTCGGGGTTTCCCCTGCCTCGTGCCCAAAGATCCAGCACCCCCACGACCCCGTTCGCAACCAATTCGGGTTGTTCCCTGCCTAGTGCCCGAAGATCCAGCACCCCCCGCGACCCTTGTTCGCAACCAAGTCGGGGTGTCCCCTGCCTCGTGCCCGAAGATCCAGCACCCCTCGCGACAACTGTTCGCAACCAATTCGGGGTGTCCCCTGCCTCGTGTCCAAAGATCCAGCACCCCCCACGACTCGGTTCGCAACCAATTCGGGGTGTCCCCTGCCTAGTGGCCGAAGATCCAGCACCCCCCCTCCCCTTGACCCCGGTTCGCAACCAATTCGGGGTGTCCCCTGCCTAGTGCCCAAAGATCCAGCACCCCCGCGACAACTGTTCACAACCAATTCGGAGTGTTTCTAGTGCCCAATCCAATTCGGACCCCGGTTCGCAACCAATTCGGGGTTTCCCCTGCCTCGTGCCCAAAGATCCAGCAACCCCCACGACCCCGTTCGCAACCAATTCGGGGTGTCCCCTGCCCCTGCCGCAACCAAAGTGCCCGAAGATCCAGCACCCCCGGGACCCCCGTTCGCAACCAATTCGGGGTGTTCCCTGCCTAGTGCCCAAAGATCCAGCACCCCCGCGACCCCGTTCGCAACCAATTCGGGGTGTCCCCTGCCTAGTGCCCAAAGATCCAGCACCCCCGCGACCCCGTTCGCAACCAATTCGGGTTGTCCCCTGCCTTGCCCAAAGCACCCCTGTTCGCAACCAATTCGGGGTGTTCCCTGCCTAGTGCCCAAAGATCCAGCACCCCCGGGACCCCCGTTCACAACCAATTCGGACTGTTCCCTGCCTAGTGCCCGAAGATCCAGCACCCCCGCACCCCCCAGTTCGACCCCAAATATCCAGAACCCCCGCGTTCGCAACCAATTCGGGGTGTCCCCTGCCTCGTGCCCGAAGATCCAGCACCCCCCGCGACCCCTTGTTCGCAACCAATTCGGGGTGTCCCCTGCCTAGTGCCCGAAGATCCAGCACCCCCGCGACGACCCCGTTCGCAACCAATTCGGGGTGTCCCCTGCCTAGTGCCCTAAAGATCCAGCACCCCCCGCGACCCCGGTTCGCAACCAATTCGGGGTGTCCCCTGCCTAGTGCCCAAAGATCCAGCACCCCCGCGACCCCTGTTCACAACCAATTCGGAGTGTTCCCTGCCTAGTGCCCGAAGATCCAGCACCCCCCGCGACCCCCGTTCGCAACCAATTCGGGGTGTTCCCCTGCCTAGTGCCCAAAGATCCAGCACCCCCGCGACCCCGTTCGCAACCAATTCGGGGTGTTCCCTGCCTAGTGCCCGAAGATCCAGCACCCCGCGACCCCCGTTCACAACCAATTCGGGGTGTCCCCTGCCTAGTGCCCAAAGATCCAGCACCCCCGCGACCCCGTTCGCAACCAATTCGGGGTGTCCCCTCCAGCACCCCCGGGACCCCCGTTCACAACCTCGTGCCCAAAGATCCAGCAACCAATTCGGGGTGTCCCCTGCCTCGTGCCCAAAGATCCAGCACCCCCGCGACCCCGTTCGCAACCAATTCAGGGTGTTCCCTGCCTAGTGCCCGAAGATGTTCACAACCAATTCGGACTGTTCCCTGCCTAGTGCCCGAAGATCCAGCACCCCCGCACCCCCCAGTTCGCAACCAATTCGGGGTGTCCCCTGCCTAGTGCCCGAAGATCCAGCACCCCCGCATCCCCCAGTTCACAACCAATTCGGGGTGTCCCCTGCCTAGTGCACGAAGATCCAGCACCCCCTGGGACCCCCGGTTCGCAACCAATTCGGGGTTTCCCCTGCCTCGTGCCCAAAGATCCAGCACCCCCACGACCCCGTTCGCAACCAATTCGGGGTGTCCCCTGCCTAGTGCCCAAAGATCCAGCACCCCCGCGACGCCTGTTCGCAACCAAATCGGGGTGTCCCCTGCCTCGTGCCCGAAGATCCAGCACCCCGGGACCCCCGTTCACAACCAATTCGGAGTGTTCCCTGCCTCGTGCCCAAAGATCCAGCACCCCCCCCGCAACCAAATTGGGGTGTCCCCTGCCTCGTTCGCAACCAATTCGGGTTCCCTGTGTCGCAACCAATTCGGGGTGTCCCCCCCTGCCTCGTGCCCAAAGATCCACCCCCACGACCCCGTTCGCAACCAATTCGGGGTGTCCCCTGCCTCGTGCCCGAAGATCCAGCACCCCCCGCGACCCCGTTCGCAACCAATTCAGGGTGTTCCCTGCCTAGTGCCCGAAGATCCAGCACCCCCGGGACCCCCGTTCACAACCAATTCGGGGTGTTCCCTGCCTAGTGCCCGAAGATCCATTGTTGCCCTAAGATCCAGCACCTCCGCGACCCCTGTTCGCATTCGGGGTTTCCCCTGCCTCGTGCCCAAAGATCCAGCACCCCCACGACCCCCGCAACCAATTCAGGTTGTTCCCTGCCTAGTTCGCAACCAATTCGGGGTGTCCCCTGGGTGGCCGAAGATCCAGCAGCCCCCCCCGGTTCGCAACCAATTCGGGGTGTCCCCCCTGCCAATTCGGGGTTTCCCCTGCCTCCCAAAGATCCAGCACCCCCCGACCCCGGGACCCCGTTCGCAACCAATTCGGGGTGTTCCCTGCCTAGTGCCCGAAGATCCAGCACCCCCCCAGCAACCCCCTGCCTCATGCCCAAAGATCCAGCACCCCCACGACCCCGTTCGCAACCAATTCGGGGTGTTCCCTGCCTAGTGCCCGAAGATGCAGTTCACAACCAATTTGGGGTGTCCCCTGCCTAGTGCACGAAGATCCAGCATCCCCCACCACCGGTTCGCAATTCGGGGTTTACCCTGCCTCGTGCCCGAAGATCCAGCACCCCCCACGACCTGCCCCAGTTCGCAACCAATTCGGGGTGTCCCCTGCCTAGTGCACGAAGATCCAGCACCCCCTGGGACCCCGGTTCGCAACCAATTCGGGGTTTCCCCTGCCTCGTGCCCAAAGATCCAGCAACCCCCACGACCCCGTTCGCAACCAATTCGGGGTGTCCCCTGCCTAGTGCCCAAAGATCCAGCACCCCCGCGACCCCTGTTCGCAACCAAATCGGGGTGTTCCCTGCCTCGTGCTCGAAGATCCAGCACCCCGGGACCCCCGTTCACAACCAATTCGGGGTGTTCCCTGCCTAGTGCCCGAAGATCCAGCACCCCCCACGCCCCCCGTTCGCAACCAATTCGGGGTGTTCCCTGCCTAGTGCCCGAAGATCCAGCACCCCCGGGGACCCCCGGTTCGCAACCAATCCGGGGTGTCCCCTGCCTATTGTTGCCCAAAGATCCAGCATCCCCGCGACCCCTGTTCGCAACCAATTCGGGGTTTCCCCTGCCTCGTGCCCGAAGATCCAGCACCCCCCGCGCCCCCCGTTCGCAACCAATTCGGGGTGTTCCCTGCCTAGTGCCCGAAGATCCAGCACAACCCGGGACCCCCCATTCGCAAACAATTCGGGGTGTTCCCTGCCTAGTGCCCGAAGATCCAGCACCCCCCAGGACCCCCGTTCACAACCAATTCGGGGTTTCCCCTGCCTCGTGCCCAAAGATGCAGCACCCCCCACGACCCCGTTCGCAACCAATTCAGGTTGTTCCCTGCCGAGTGCCCGAAGATCCAGCACCCCCCGGGACCCCCGGTTCGCAACCAATTTGGGGTGTGCCCTGCCTAGTGCCCAAAGATCCAGCACCCCCGCGACCCCTGTTCGCAAACAAGTCGGGGTGTCCCCTGCCTCGTGCCCAAAGATCCAGCACCCCCACGACTCGGTTCGCAACCAATTCGGGGTGTCCCCTGCCTAGTGGCCGAAGATCCAGCACCCCCCCCCCCCGTGACCCCGGTTCGCAACCAATTCGGGGTGTCCCCTGCCTAGTGCCCAAAGATCCAGCACCCCCCGCGACAACTGTTCGCAACCAATTCGGGATGTCCCCTGCCTCGTGTCCAAAGATCCAGCACCCCCCGCGACTCCATTCGCAACCAATTTGGGGTGTTCCCTGCCTAGTGCCCGAAGATCCAGCACCCCCCGGGAACCCCGGTTCACATCCAATTCGGGGTGTCCCCTGCCTAGTGCCCAAAGATCCAGCACCCCCGCGACCCCTGTTCGCAACCAAGTCGGGGTGTCCCCTGCCTCGTGCCCAAAGATCCAGCACCCCCCGCGACCCCGTTCTCAACCAATTCAGGGTGTTCCCTGCCTAGTGCCCGAAGAGCCAGCACCCCCGGGACCCCCGTTCACAACCAATTCGGAGTGTTCCCTGCCTAGTGCCCGAAGATCGAGCACCACCACGCCCCCCCCCCCCCTGTTTGCAACCAATTCGGGGTGTCCCCTGCCTCGTGCCCAAAGATCCAGCACCCCCGCGACCCCATTCGCAAACAATTCGGGGTGTTCCCTGCCTAGTGCCCGAAGATCCAGCACCCTCCGGGATCCCCGTTCACAACCAATTTGAAGTATTCCCTGCCTAGTGCCCGAAGATCCAGCACCCCCCGCACCCCCCGGTTCGCAACCAATCCGGGGTGTCCCCTGCCTATTGTTGCCCTAAGATCCAGCACCTCCGCGACCCCTGTTCGCAATCAATTCGGGGTTTCCCCTGCCTCGTGCCCAAAGATCCAGCACCCCCCACGACCCCGTTCGCAACCAATTCAGGTTGTTCCCTGCCTAGTGCCCGAAGATCCAGCACCCCCGCGACCCTTGTTCGCAACCAAGTCGGAGTGTCCCCTGCCTCGTGCCCGAAGATCCAGCACCCCTCGCGACAACTGTTCGCAACCAATTCGGGGTGTCCCCTGCCTAGTGCCCAAAGATCCAGCACCCCCCGCGACAACTGTTCACAACCAATTCGGGGTGTCACCTGCCTCGTGTCCAAAGATCCAGCACCCCCCGCGACTCCGTTCGCAACCAATTTGGGGTGTTCCCTGCCTAGTGCCCGAAGATCCAGCACCCCCCGCGACCCCCGGTTCGCAACCAATTCGGGGTGTCCCCTGCCTAGTGCCCAAAGATCCAGCACCCCCGCGACCCCGTTCGCAACCAATTCAGGGTGTTCCCTGCCTCGTGCCCGAAGATCCAGCACCCCCGGGACCCCCGTTCACAACCAATTCGGAGTGTTCCCTGCCTAGTGCCCGAAGATGCAGCACCCCCCACGCCCCCCCCCTGTTCGCAACCAATTCGGGGTGTCCCCTGCCTCGTGCCCAAAGATCCAGCACCCCCCGCGACCCCGTTCGCAACCAATTCAGGGTGTTCCCTGCCTAGTGCCCGAAGATCCAGCACCCCCGGGACCCCCGTTCACAACCAATTCGGAGTGTTCCCTGCCTAGTGCTCGAAGATCCAGCACCCCCGCACCCCCCAGTTCGCAACCAATTCGGGGTGTCCCCTGCCTAGTGCACGAAGATCCAGCACCCCCTGGGACCCCCGGTTCGCAACCAGTTCGGGGTTTCCCCTGCCTCGTGCCCAAAGATCCAGCAACCCCCACGACCCCGTTCGCAACCAATTCGGGGTGTCCCCTGCCTAGTGCCTAAAGATCCAGCACCCCCGCGACCCCTGTTCGCAACCAAATCGGGGTGTCCCCTGCCTCGTGCCCGAAGATCCAGCACCCCGGGACCCCCGTTCACAACCAATTCGGAGTGTTCCCTGCCTCGTGCCCAAAGATCCAGCACCCCCCGCGACCCCGTTCGCAACCAATTCAGGGTGTTCCCTGCCTAGTGCCCGAAGATCCAGCACCCCCGGGACCCCCGTTCACAACCAATTCGGAGTGTTCCCTGCCTAGTGCCCGAAGATCCAGCACCCCCGCACCCCCCAGATCGCAACCAATTCGGGGTGTCCCCTGCCTAGTGCACGAAGATCCAGCACCCCCTGGGACCCCCGGTTCGCAACCAATTCGGGGTTTCCCCTGCCTCGTGCCCAAAGATCCAGCAACCCCCACGCCCCCTTTCGCAACCAATTCGGGGTGTCCCCTGCCTAGTGCCCAAAGATCCAGCACCCCCGCGACCCCGTTCGCAACCAATTCAGGGTGTTCCTTGCCTAGTGCCCGAAGATCCAGCACACCCGGGACCCCCGTTCACAACCAATTCGGAGTGTTCCCTGCCTAGTGCCCGAAGATCCAGCACCCCCGCACCCCCCCCCTGTTCACAACCAATTCGGGGTGTCCCCTGCCTCGTGCCCAAAGATCCAGCACCCCCACGACCCCGTTCGCAACCAATTCGGGGTGTTCCCTGCCTAGTGCCCGAAGATCCAGCACCCCCCCGCAACCCAGTTCACAACCAATTCGGGGTGTCCCCTGCCTAGTGCACGAAGATCCAGCACCCCCTGGGACCCCCGGTTCGCAACCAATTTGGGGTTTCCCCTGCCTCGTGCCCAAAGATCCAGCAACCCCCACGACCCCGTTCGCAACCAATTCGGGGTGTCCCCTGCCTAGTGCCCAAAGATCCAGCACCCCCGCGACCCCTGTTCGCAACCAAATCGGGGTGTTCCCTGCCTCGTGCCCGAAGATCCAGCACCCCGGGACCCCCGTTCACAACCAATTCGGAGTGTTCCCTGCCTAGTGCCCGAAGATCCAGCACCCCCCACGCCCCCCGTTCGCAACCAATTCGGGGTGTTCCCTGCCTAGTGCCCGAAGATCCAGCACCCCCGGGGACCCCCGGTTCGCAACCAATCCGGGGTGTCCCCTGCCTATTGTTGCCCAAAGATCCAGCATCCCCGCGACCCCTGTTCGCAACCAATTCGGGGTTTCCCCTGCCTCGTGCCCGAAGATCCAGCACCCCCCGCGCCCCCCGTTCGCAACCAATTCGGGGTGTTCCCTGCCTAGTGCCCGAAGATCCAGCACACCCCGGGACCCCCCATTCGCAAACAATTCGGGGTGTTCCCTGCCTAGTGCCCGAAGATCCAGCACCCCCCACGACCCCGTTCGCAACCAATTCAGGTTGTTCCCTGCCGAGTGCCCGAAGATCCAGCACCCCCCGGGACCCCCGGTTCGCAAACAATTTGGGGTGTGCCCTGCTAGTGCCCAAAGATCCAGCACCCCCGCGACCCCTGTTCGCAACCAAGTCGGGGTGTCCCCTGCCTCGTGCCCAAAGATCCAGCACCCCCCGCGACCCCCGGTTCGCAACCAATTCGGGGTGTCCCCTGCCTAGTGCCCAAAGATCCAGCACCCCCGCGACCCCTGTTCGCAACCAAGTCGGGGTGTCCCCTGCCTCGTGCTCAAAGATCCATCACCCCCTGCGACCCCGTTCGCAACCAATTCAGGGTGTTCCCTGCCTAGTGCCCGAAGATCCAGCACCCCGGGACCCCCGTTCACAACCAATTCGGAGTGTTCCCTGCCTAGTGCCCGAAGATGCAGCACCCCCCGGGACCCCCGGTTCGCAACCAATCCGGGGTGTCCCCTGCCTATTGTTGCCCAAAGATCCAGCACCCCCGCGACCCCTGTTCGCAACCAATTCGGGGTGTCCCCTGCCTCGTGCCCAAAGATCCAGCACCCCCCGGGACCCCCCATTCGCAAACAATTCGGGGTGTTCCCTGCCTAGTGCCCGAAGATCCAGCACCCCCCGGGACCACCGTTCACAACCAATTCGGAGTATTCCCTGCCTCGTGCCCAATGATCCAGCACCCCCCCGAGACCCCCCGTTCGCAAACAATTCGGGGTGTTCCCTGCCTAGTGCCCGAAGATCCAGCACCCCCCGGGACCCCCGTTCACAACCAATTCGGAGTATTCCCTGCCTAGTGCCCGAAGATCCAGCACCCTCCGCGCCCCCCGTTCGCAACCAATTCGGGGTGTTCCCTGCCTAGTGCCCGAAGATCCAGCACCCCCGCGACCCCTGTTCGCAACCAATTCGGGGTGTCCCCTGCCTCGTGCCCAAAGATCCAGCACCCCCCGGGACCCTAATTATGATAAAGCGGTACAAAAAATGGATGGATGGATGAAGCCACCACAGAGTCAAAAAATGTCTTCACAAGTGACCACTGAATCTCAAAACACCTCCGTTTCCTGAGTTGGAAGAACTGATTCTGTCCCTTTTTGACCAAGGCATCCACAGTTTGCAGTCCTGCCCAGTTTATTATTTCAAATAACACCCAGGT
This sequence comes from Hippocampus bargibanti, assembly GCF_051943395.1. Taxonomy (NCBI): domain Eukaryota; kingdom Metazoa; phylum Chordata; class Actinopteri; order Syngnathiformes; family Syngnathidae; genus Hippocampus; species Hippocampus bargibanti. Next base: position 18,206,358 of record NC_142739.1, on the reverse strand, counting down.
AATTGTAGGAAGTCACCCTCTCTATGTGTCTTTTTACAGTCATAGGATAAGTTTTTCTGAGGATGATCAGCGGTAGTCAGATGTGCCAGCATTCACTCAACCCAGAAGTAAGGAAATTAATTTGACAAAAATTGATTGGGACTTTAGTTATGGATTACATCCATGCATTGTTTTGATATGTGGGGTCGGAGACATGATAACTTTTGGTTTTTAGCATGAAAATCTTTAAAATGCAAGTAACATCTGACTTACGACCGGGTTCCGTTCTGACGGTCGTAAGTCAAAATGGTCGTAGGTCAAACTCCATTTAAAATGTTGAATAGAGACTCTGTGCTAAATGACTTGCAAACGATCTGATTCGGATGCCACAGGTGTGGGCGGGCGTGGGTCTGGGTCACCGGTATTCTACCGGTTACCCTTTCCCGGGCCTTATCACATTCTCTGCGCCAACGCGCGGCCCGACCCAGCAGCCGTCTGCGGCGCTGACGAGCCAAACCCACCCAACCCGCCACCTCGCCGCAAAGCTGAATGAACTGTCTCAAAGAGGTAGCTGCGGCCCTGTCGCCGGCCGTGGGCCCGACGTGCTGTTCTCGTCGCGACGACTGCAGCATATGTCACACTGCTACATAATGTTGCAACATTGTGGTAAAGCAGCGGTGACGACAGGCCCGCAGGTAGACGAACATGGCTTGACAATAAAGACAATGACGAAGCAAGTTGTCTCCTCTCGTTCCTCCGGACACAACATTGGCGACGAAGATGGACTTCTACGCATCTCCCCTCCTTTCGTTCCTCACGCCCATAATCCCGCTGGAATAACTTTTTGATGACATCTCTGACGGCGATCGGACTAAACGAGGTAAGCGACGCACGGCTAACGGCTCTGCTCGTGCACAGCTTGGGTTGTGAGGGGCAGAGCATTTTTCGCACCCTCAGCCACGCGCGGACATATGAAGATTGCATCGCTTTATTGGACAGATATTTCACCCCTCGCAGAGTGCGGTCGTCCTAACCCGGTTTGCCTTCCATCAACGACGGCAACGCACAGAGATCCCGCGTGCCTATGCCCACCTGCCTCGGCCGTAGTCTTGACCGCATCGCGGCCGGCGTCAGTGGACACTCCCCCCTCCAGTGCCATTACACAGTCGATTGCTGTCCGAAAGTGAGATACTGGCTCACTGGCCAAAATTGACATACGTGTTGCCGGGCTGCTAGCGCGACTGAACGGCCGACAATATCGCATGTGAGAGGGTATTTCTTTGTGACTTTGCAGTAGCCATGTAGTCTTCTTTAAAAAATTCATTATCTCTGGATAACGAATACAGTCGTATTGGATTGGATTGGATTGGATTGGATTGGATTGGATTGGATTGGATTGGATTGGATATGCCTTTATTCGTCTCACACGAATCTTGCACTCTATGCGTCTTCTCATTGCTGCCTGAAGCAAATGGTGCTGATTTGGGTGCTTCACTGGAGCTCTTATACCAATTACAGTATATGTGATATCAGCCTGAATTGCACATATCCACATCTAAAACACATTTGCGCAAAATATGGTCCTCTATAGAGCACTGACACAGTGAGTCTTCTGTGTTTGTGAGGGGATGGCCCGGCTCATATCCATCCTCAATCGTGAGGGTTTCTCTATTCCTTCTCCATACAATGACGTGCAAGACCGAGCAAGGCAAAAAAAAAGTTACATAAATGAATACATTGAGTTAGTCTTGATCTTTCGTAGACATTTGGTTACAGTTCTGTCATTCTTTTTCTCCTGCGGGATTGGATTTGTCTGTGTAGTGGTCTAAGGTGAAGAAACATCTGGGAGGTAGGTGAGCGAAGTAGGGAGATTGTGGCAGAGACCAAACAATTGCATTTGCCTGAGCAAGAACATTCAGACCAATTACTTTAATCACACATCTTGTTATGCTGTCTCCCGATCCTCATCAGTTTAACTCTAAAGCTGAGGACTGCAGAACAGGCAGAAATTTGTCCTTTGGAGGTTCCCTTAGCCTTGTGGTATCGTAGAACGCACATTTTCCCACTGACCCAAAATTCACAGGACAACTAGATTTATTTTGCTCTCTATGTGCTGTTGCCAACTTCATCTACGTTCTGTTACATCACACCCAATATCCTTTGTTTAGCGGAAAGGTCAGTGCTGTTGGACCGTCTGCGGCTGGATGGATGCATGGCTTGAGGAACCCGCGACAAGAAGAAAGGAGCGTCAGCGCAGAGCGCCGATGCGTATGTGGAACAGTTGCGGTTTGGAATTGAAGCAGATTTATGTGGAACAGGAGATGTGAGACAATCTCTTTTCGTCAATGGATGTTACAGCTGCGTGTTTGCTTTCAACATTTAGCTTGTAGTCGACGTGCACATTCCACCATGATGTCCCTGATCTACTGGTGGAAAGACACTTTGATCCTCTCCTCTTTCATCTAGAACTGCTTCATGTCATCACAAAGAGGGTACAGCAAGTCCTGAAGAATGAATGTCTCTCTGTGTCTTTGTTTTGTCACATTGCCTCTATTCTGTCATATTATTTGTTATTTAATTTTTATTTGTTTTTATTTTATTTCAAGACAGCGCCGCGAGAGTGGCAGCCTTTCCAGCAGCTCATGTGTTTTGTTTTTCTACTTTCATTCCTTTCATCACTTTGCTGCTGTGAAATGTAAATTTCTCTATTGTGAGACTAATAAAGGCAAATCCAATCCAATCCAATCCTGACTGGAGGCTTTCAGACCTCTTCAGCCTCTCTGTTGCCAGAAAAGACTGTTGCCAAAGTGGTGACCTATTATTAATTTACAACACACCGCAACATTCAGCAGGACGATGAATTTACAATGAATACCTGAACTGACAGGTTTGACTAAACATTCCCATCATCTGAATTTGTCCCACATGAGAAGACAGCAAATCAATTTAAATATGATGTTATGGCAAGTTCACGCTGCACGGTGTGATAAAAAAATCATGTATTTGGTTAAATGCAATATTTTTATGTACTCGTTTGTGTGACAAAAAAAAATGATTTCTAATGTCTAAGAAACTCTTCCATGATGTGACAATCATGCACACAAAACATGATGTCATAAAGCGAAGATCATGTGGAACAGTGTTCACAAAGGTGAACGTAGTCCGGTATGTTACAGCTCATTTTTGTATCATTTTACAAGGTCAGAGCAATGATGCATGATGTATAGCTAAAGATGGTGTCACATCACAGAGATAGATGCTAAAGATTATATCACAAATGTCAAGTTTGTCTTTCATATTTCAAGTTTTGTTGAAAAAAGTTGAATGAAAGTTGAATGGAAAGTCATAACTGTTCCTGAAAACAACATACTGAAGAATCTACACGGTTGTCAAACTCAGGTCGTGTTTTCCAAGTCTCCGTGTTGTAACACACCTGATTCAAATGATCAGATCATCAGCAAATCATCAGATGCTCTGCAGAAGCCTAACATTGAACCTGTTTGTTTGAATCAGATGTGTTGCAACAGGGAGACTTGGAAAATATGTCGTACATTGGCCCTTGAGGGCTGGAGTTTGACGTCTGTGATGTAGATTAATGAACAATTTGGTCACCAGTCTCATGATCACTCCACCCATTTGCACGTTGGGCATATTGGCCTTTTGAAGGCATATGAATTGGATGTGTGCTGATCAGTGTTCATAGAGCAGATGCATCTTACACTTCCTGTATTGAAATCCACATATGTAAGAGGACCAGGTTAGAGGTGAAAAAAATCTGACTTGTAGTCTTCACACACCATGAAAAAAAATCTGGTGGGTGTTGCATATGGGCAAATCTGAATTGATGTGGAGATTGTGCATAGCCTACATTCCATTCATTATCTTACATATTAATTACAACTTGTTTTTGAACTCGCCCTTTATGTTGAAAAAGAAGAGATGAGAGTTGTGTTTGGGATTGTCTTTTTTAACAAAGACTTTTTCCTTTGCAAGCGGATTATTGCATTTTCTCCTTTTGTCTGTGCACCCACAGTTTATTTATGTCAATTCCAGGGATGTCGAACTCGGGTCCTGTGGGGCTGCTGTCCTGCATGTTTTCAAAGTCTTCCCATCACAATACACCTGATTCAAATGATAAGATCATCAACAAGTTCTGTGAAATCCTGACATTGAATCGGTTCATTTGAATCAGGTGTCTTGCAACAGGAGACTTGGAAAACATGCAGGATGGCGGCCACTAGGACTAGAATTTGACACCTGGGAATAATGCCAACTTGGAAAGGTTTCGTGATGTGCAGGCATCAAGGCATTTTTAATGGCCTACTGTAACCACTATCAGACACTCTGACCAACATTTACAACTTTAATGAAATTGTATCGATTACTTTTCAACTGTTATGTTTTTGCTGAGGCATGTTTTGGTTTGGTTTTGTTCTTTCATGTAGCTTTTTGGTTGCACCTTTTCTTGTCATTCATGTTATGTTGAACAGCTTCCTCAATCCTTTGTGTGTTGTCCAAGTGTTTCTCATAGAATCGTCACTTTGCTTGCATTTAGTTTCCTGAGTTCTGCCAGTCTTTTTTGGATCATTGTCTTTGTCTATGTGCCCATATTGGGTTTTGTTTTCTGTCATAAGTGTTTGTTATTGAAATTTCTTGGTTTCCTGTGGTTGATATAGGACTATGTTTGTACACTTAAGTTATTTTATTTGAGTGTACTCCTGGTTTTATTATTTTTTGAATACATCTAGATCAGTCTACCCGACTCCACCTGCCTCCCTGCTTCTCTAGGTCCTGCAACGAGAAGGCATGTGGTCAGCTTTTGGAGAGAAAAAAGAAGGCTTTTAGGTGCACCTTGTAGTACGGAAAATACTGTTTTCAATACCAAAAATCATATCTAAACCATTAAAGATTGGAATTTTGGGCAATGCATTTGGGTGTTCCATATAATTATTATTACACAAACCACTTCTGACACACCAATCAAAAACTCTACTCAGTGCTCCTACACCATTGCCTGCCTCTCCGGTTCCCCACCTCCACCCCTGCTTTCCCCCCCCCCCCCCCCCAAGGACGCTGACATGAGACGTGTTTTCCTTTTCCAGTGAGAAGGTCATCTCTACCCACACACAATTTTAACTCTGTTGTGGTGTCAGCTTTTATTTGAATACTGGAGTTGGAGAAGGTATATTTGCACTGTAGGCTTCCATAGAAATAACCCGATGTATGCAGATTGCTCTCAAATGAGATGCAATCTCTTTTGTGCGTCGGTGGATAAATACCTCACTGCACATAACCTACCCCTTCAGTGACCTCAAAAATTGTCTGGTGAACAAAACCTCTCCATAATACGGTGGTAAAAGCAGAAAAGCTACAACACAGTCCAGGCGTGGGAACTGCTTATGAATGAAATAAACCCTTTTGAGTCAGATGGAAAAGACTCACACTCTCAGGCAAGTTTGGAATCTGAGTCATCTTCAGGTTAGTGTGCTCAACATTTGATTCAAGTGTCCTGGCTGTTTTTTTTTTTTTTGTGGTTGAGGACAATTTAGACAATATTGCATTACAAAAGAAGAATATTTTGGATGTAAAGAGGGTGGCAGCACAAAGGAAGTTGAGCATGATGAAATGACCTTGTGAGGGACGAAAACCCGGAAAACTGGCAGGTGACGCAATAACACCATACTTCTGGTGAACGTCTCACGATAATTAAATGGAGGAGCGGGCTGAGCCTTTGTTACACATGGTAAATGGGGGAGGGTATTCATGAACTGATGTCATTCATCGGTCTCCTGAACTTGTGGGCGGTGATGTAGCATGATCATCTAGCCATGAGAATTTTTGTATTTTTTATTCTTTTTCCCAATTTGTTTTTGGGAGCTTTTTTAACCCCAAATTAATAGCATTATTAACATATCAGAGTTGTTTTTTGGTGAAAGGATAACACAACAAGTGTCCTTCAAGTGGCTTTGCTGAAGTACACATTTATTGTCTCAAATTACAACACAACCATGTCTTTGGAGAGTGTTTTGGCTAAAGGTCCTGTGATTGGGTAGTACCCAGTTTAGGGTCTATCCCACCGACTGCCCAAAGACAGCTGGGAAGGCTCCAGCATGCCGTGAAACCCTTGTCACAGATGAAAATGTCAGGTTTCCGTCCCCGCCACAGTACTGAATCGGCCCTCATAAAAATCACTAATAATCTTCTCATGGCATCAGATGCCGGTTCAATCTCTATTCTCATCCTGCGACATGACCGCAGATTTTGACACCATTTCTCACCCCATGATGCTCAATAGACTTTCTACTCTTGGCATCCCGCACACCCCACTTCGCTGGTTTCACTCCAATCTCACTGGCCGCTCACAATTTATCCAAATTAACTCCTTCACTTTATGGTCCTCTCCTGTGTCTTCTGGTGTGCCCCAAGGGTCTGTCCTGGGGCCCCTTGTCTTTATTACCTACCTTCTTCCCCTTGGCGATAAATTCCGCAATTTTGGCATTCACTTTCACTGCTTCGTGTATGACACCCAACTCTACCTCTCCAGCAAACCCGACGTCTCTCTTCCAGCTTCATCCCTTTCAATTTGCCTCTCAGAAATTAAATGCTGGTTTTCCCATAACTTCCTCAAACTTAACTTCATCCTCGATAGCTCACTATCTTTCCACTCCCATATAAATATCATAACTCCGTCTGCATATTTCCACCTGCGTAATATCAATCGTCTCTGACCCTTATCCACAGTCTCATCACCTCCCATATCGACTATGGTAACTCACTTCTTTTCTGTGTCAATCAAAAATTTCTCCATAAACTCCAACTAGTCCAAAATTCCACTTCAAAATGAAACCGGAAATGGCCAGTTTCAGAAGGTCCCGACCCCATGTTCGTGACGTCACGCCAAGACGTCTTGCCTTGCTCGAGAATCAAAACAATGGCTTCAGATTCGGAGAAGATGCTTTCTTGTTACTCATAAAGTTGTGAATATGATTCAAATAGTTCTGAAGAGGAAAGCATAAATGTTTGCAATTGATTAAGTTAAATTAGTAATTCCGTGTCATTTTGAGGCATCTGGACTGAAATGTAGCATCCCAGAAAATGCACAAGATGGCGCCTAAGCTCGGTTGGAAATGGGGTGATTTGTCTGCTGGGAATTTGTGTCAGTGTTATTTATGTGTTTTCCTTCTAATTTCGCCATCAACACAGATCAACACAAAGTTTTCAGACCAAACAAAGTAAAGTACTGTACTGTAAAATGCATTGTGTGTCACTTTCTCGTTCGGTGAAAATACCTACCGTGACGTCACGGTAAGTATCGTCACTAACTAAAAAACAAGACTTCCTGAATATTCAGCGCGAGTCTTAAAACGTAAAATAGCTATATGCGGTGTAATCTTTGTAAAATACACTCCATAGAAGTCATCAGATTTTACAAATTATGGACACAACTTGTCCGGAGGCGTTTCCATTCATCAGTTGTCTTTTAAATACAATAGCACTTTTATTATACATAAAATAAGGTATATTTTGTGTAGTTTTAAGGCTTATTTAGTAGAAAGTTATGTTTCATGGGGACTTGGGAACGGATTATTGTCATTTTTAATGGTTTCTTATGGGAAATAAATGTTTGGCAGACTAACTTTCGCCTTGCACAAACTTTCTGGCAACCAATTATGTTCGTAAGCTTAGGTATCACTGTACTTTATTTCTCCTGACATGATGAATGGCGTTTATTGGATAGATTCACAGGTGCAAAAAATGGTTATGCTTTCTATACAGACAACTTTCTGGAAACCTCCCACATGAACTATTTTGGGAAATATTTCAAATTAGGAAGTTTCTATGGGAATTTGGATGAAATGATGGGGATTTGCCGAAAATGGGGAATTTAAGCAAAATCACAAACAGAAATGAAAAATTGCTTTTGTCACAAATAAAATCAATGTAATAAAAACCCTCAAAAACATATATCAACAGATTTACTTCACAACACCTGCAATTTTCAACATTGAACAATGTGCAATTATAATCAATAACAAAGACATAGCGTGAAACACTGCACCCAATCAAAACGTAAAAGTTCCGCAAAAGTCTCAAATGAAAGAAGCTAACCCACACCTCTTAGACGTGCGGCAAACAAAAACCTTGCAAGTTTAGTTTCCGTGTGTTCTGCAATTGAGCCAAAGCCTTAGAAACTTGTCGAATGTCACTGATAGTCCTTTCCCTTTCACCTTGCTGCATCTCTCTACTCGCTTTTTCTGTCCTACTCATTTCACCATCTATGACCCTTATTTCCCCCTTCATTTACTCTGTACTCCCCGTCTGCCATGAGCTCACCTCCTGGGAAGGACTTCTACACATCAAAGGTGTCCATCAAGGTTCATTTTGGTACAATCAGCAAACATTAGATAATTGGGTGTCTTCTGAGGCTTCCCACAAGCCGCTCATGCCTTTCTGACAGCAACGAGCACAACCAAAAGTAGAAGGGAATGACAGCCTTTTACATTGCAGCAGAAGCAAAATGAATTGAAACAAAACAAAATAAAGTTCCAGAAATAGTTTGATGCCACGCATATCAATGCTGCCCTTGTAAGATAGACAATGATTTTAATTATCAGACTTAAGTTTTAATGATATAATTATAGTTATTCCTGAAAGGGATGATTGAGCAAGGGACTCCTTGTTCTGATTAGAGAGCTCATCTGGATGCTTTCTTTCCTATAGGGATGTAATGATGACAGACATTCTTGAGGGTCTTCTTCTGCGCCCCTCCCCACCCTAAGAAAACAAAAAATATTGCGAATCGTAGGGCACACATAAATTAACAACAATCTTTCACACACAGTGGGACAATACATATATATAGTGTCCAGAAAACTGACCATTTTATACCATTCATGGGAACTGAAAAAAATGTCTGTTTGAAAGCAAGTATGAATTACAAGGTATATATATATATTTTCACATTGACCAAGTCTTCAGAGAAGTAAGACACACCCAAGTAAAGAATAGGAAAAAAAATATAAGTGGTGTCAGTACTGTTCTTACAAATACAATCGACTGCATTGGTGAAGATATAAATCACCCAACCATAAGACCACCATATGGTTGAGAGGAGACCAGCATCACTATTGATCAGAAAATTGCAGCTCATTTTTTCAGGAGGTCAGTAAAGTTCTGCCCAAAGGCTGCATGACAAATAATAGGATGTGCTCTTTGTTTGCGTGACCTGATAAATTACACGTTTGTATGTGTGGACCTCATTTATTCCACTGAATATGGCTTGCTCAATATTGCCATTTCTTTATTGAAGAAGTCCGAACCTTTTCTTTAAAAAATGGTCTGGTCACATGAATGCCTTCAAGCTTACCCATCAGATCTACGTATTTTTAAGCAGAAGCTTTTAAAAACATGAATCAAAATTTAGCTGAAAAAAGCCGATATTCCATGTCACATAATTAATATTTTTAGTCTGTGACATAAGAGAACATGCTAATTGCCCTTGTCTGTCATACTGTCAGTGCAGTGTTCTTTGCAAGGAAGCATGCTGCGACAAAAAGTCTTTCAGCACGCAGCTAGCATCATAAATTCAAAATACTAGCTTTTAATTTTCTTTAAACTGCTCATTGAGTTCCTCTGTAGGAAACTCCCCCGATCCCCTGAAGAGACATTTTTGACAGAGATGCCTGTCAACTTGAAAGGATGTCATTAAATTAGATTATGAAAGAAATATGTATAAATAGTATGCTGATGAAAACAGACCGGTTGTAGTGGGAGACTGAAAGCAATCAGAACCTTTGAAGACTGGCAGTGAAAATGTAGGTACGGTAGGGGGGCTGCCAACTCAATTGGCATCATATGACAAAATTAATAATTCATTCATTAATGTCCCCAACCCTCAAATAGAGTTTTGATGCATACGCTATACATAATAAGGAATTCAGTATCTGTGAAAGGCTACCTACAAATTAATGTAAGAGTTAATACACTGTGATTGCCTGCATGGGACAAGTGAAGATTTTGACGTTACTTGGTTCTTGTTTGTGGTCATCCTCAAATGTCAGGACCTGAAATACATACACATGCTAGTGACCTCAACAAAAGGGACAACACTGTTTTTAGCACTGGACCACAAAAAAAACTTGGTTAATTGTTATATGATTTATATGTATTGTCATTAGGTGACGAGGGATTTCTGACAAACCTCATCTTTTGTAACTTTGAATACTTTGGGTTATAGTTTATGGAATGTGAACACTTTCAACTATTGAATTTTCATCCTGCCAGTATATTATATATGAATAAGGCTTGGAAGCACATGCAGTGTGTATCATGCAGTTGTGAGTACCTGTTGATATGCATCACCTCATCACGCGCTCCCAGGGTGGCGGATTGATTACACTGTCTGATGAGATCAGGATATGTTGAGGAAAGGCAGGGGGTAGGAGAATGATCACACATTAGACTGAGTAAGCACACACATCCAGGTGACACTGGGGATAAAAGGCTTTCAGTCTATGCCATTGACTTCTTCTCTTCTTTTCCTTTCGGCTTTTCCCCTCAGGGGTCGCCACAGCGAATCAATGTTCTCCATCTATCCCGGTTTTGTACATCCTCTTCTCTCACACCAGCTACCTTCATGTCCTCTTTGACCACATCTATAAACCACCTCTTCGGTCTTCCTCTCGGTCTCGTGCCTGGTAGTTCAAGACTCAGCATCCTTCTCCCGATATAGTCACTCTCTCTCCTCTGGACATGTCCAAACCATCTCAGTCTGGCCTCTCTGACTTTCTCTCCAAAGCCTCTAATATGAGTTGTCCGTCTAATGTACTCATTCCTGATCCTATCCAACCTGGTCACTCCCAAAGTAAACCTCAACATCTTCAGCTCTGCTACCTCCAGCTCTGTTCCTGTCTTTTCTTCAGTGGCACTGTCTCCAGTCCAAACATCATGGCTGGTCTCACCACGGTTTTATACACATTTCCTTTCATCCTAGCTGAAACCCTTCTATCACACATCACACCTGACATTTTTCTCCAGCCGCTCCAGCCTGCCTGGACACGCTTCTTCACCTCTTTTCCACACTCTCCATTGCTCTGGACAGTTGACCCCAAGTACTTAAAATCATCCACCTTCTTTATCTCTTCTCCCTGTAGCATCACTCTTCAACTTGGATCCCTCTCATTCACGCACATATATTCCGTCTTGCTGCGACTGATCTTCATTCCTCTCCTTTCCAGGGCATATCTCCACAGCTCTAGTTTCGCCGCCACCTGTTCCCTGTTCTCGTTACAGATCACAATGTCATCTGCAAACATCATGGTCCAAGGAGATTCTTGTCTAACATCGTCTGTCAGCTTGTCCATCACCGTAGCAAACAAGAAGGGGCTCAGAGCTGACCCCTGGTGGAGTCCCGCCTCCACTTGAATTCCTCAGTCATACCGACAGCACACCTCACAACTGTCTTACAGTCATGATACATGTCTTGTACCGCTCGAACATACTTTTCCGTCACTCCAGACTTCCTCATGCAATGCCACAGCTCTTCTCTGGGCACCCTATCATACGCTTTCTCCAGATCTAGAAAGACACAATGCAATTCATTCTGACCTTCTCTACTTCTCTATCAGCATTCTTAAAGCAAACATTGCATCTGTCGTACTCTTTTTTGGCGTGAAGCCACACTGCTGCTCACAAATGTTCACTTCTGCTCTTAGTCTAGCTTCAACTACTCTTTCCCAGAGTTTCATTGTATGGCTCATCTACTTTATTCCTCTAGAATTAGTACAACTCTGCACATCTTCTTTGTTCTTAAAAATGGGCACGAGTACACTTCGTCTCCATTCTTCAGGCATCTGTTCACCATCTAAGATCTTGTTGAATAACCCAGTCAGGAACACCACTGCCACCTCTCCAAGACACTTCCATACCTCGATTGATAAATCATCAGGCCCGACTGCCTTTCCCCCCTTCATCCTCTTCAGCGCCCTCCTCACTTCATCCTTGCTAATGCTTGCTACGTCTTTGTCCACAACAGTCACGTCTTCTACTCTTTGTTCCTTCTCATTTTTCTCATTCATCAATTCTTCAAAGTACTTTTTCCATCTTGCCATCACACTACTGGCACCTGTTAATACATTGCCATCTCTATCCTTAATTACCCGAACCTGCTGCAGGTCCTTACCATCTTTGTCTCTCTGTCTCGCCAGCCTGTAAAGATCAGTCTCACCTTTCTTGCTGTCCAGCCGAGCATATAAGTCATCATAGGCCTCTTGTTTGGCCTTTGCCACCTTTACTTTACCGTGCGCTGCATCTCCTTGTACTGCTGTCTACTCTCGTCCGTCCTCTCAGTGTCCCACTTCTTCTTTGCTAACCTCTTTCTCTGTATACACTCCTGCACCTCCCCATTCCACCACCAAGTCTCCTTATCGACCTTTCTTCCACTCGATACACCAAGTACTTTCCGACCTGTGTCTCTGAATATGTTCGCTGTAGTTTGCCAGTCATCTGGAAGGACCACTTGCCCACCCAGTGCTTGTCTTACCTCCTTCCTAAATGTCATGCAACACTCTTCCTTTTTCAACTTCCACCATTTTGTCCTCACTTCAGCCTTTGATTTCTTCATCTTCCTCACTGCCAGCGTCATCCTACACACCATCAACCTATGCTGTCTGGCTACACTCTCACCAACCACTACTTTTCAGTCACTGATTTCCTTTAGGTGGCGCCGTTGACACAAAATGTATTCTACCTGTGTACTTCTGCCTCCACTCTTATAGGTCACCCTATGTTCCTGTCTCTTCTGAAAGAAAGTATTCACAATAATCATTTGCATTCTCTTAGCAAAGTCAACCACCATCTGTCCTTCAGCGTTCCTCATCTGGAGTCCAAACCTACCCATCACCTCCTCATCATCTTTGTTTCCTGCGCCAACATGTCCATTGAAGTCTCCACCAATTACAACCCTCTCACTTCTCGGGATGTTCTGTATGACTTCATCAAAGTCCAACCAAAATTCCTCCTTCTCCGCCAGCTCACATCCTACTTGTGGGGCATACCCACAAACAACATTGAACATCACACCTTAAACTTCTAGCTTCAGACTCATCATTCTATCTGATACTCTTTTTTACTTCTAAGACATTCCTAACAAACTCCCCTTTTAAGATAACCCCAACTCCATTTCTCTTTCTGTCTTCACCATGATAGAACAACTTAAACCCTGACCCTAAGCTTCTAGCCTTGCTCCCTTTCCACCTGGTCTCCTGGACACACAGTATGTCTACCTTCCTTCTCTGCATCATGTCAACCAGCTCTCTACCTTTACCTGTCATTGTTCCTACATTCAAAGTTCCTACTCTTAGTTCTATACTCTTGGCGTTCCATCTCTCTCTTTTCCTCCGGGCACACCTCCCTCCTCTCCTTCTTCGACCAACAGTAGTCCATTTTCCACTGGCACCCTGAAGGTCAACAGTACCAATGGCGGCCGTTGTTAACCCGGGCCTCGACCGATCCGGTATGGGATTCATAGGTTTGATTCGCATATTTGTTTTGGCATTTTTTTTTTTACATCGGATGCCCTTCCTGACACAACCCTCTGTATTTATCCGGTCTTGGGACCGGCACAATAAGACACTGGCTTGTGCCCCCTTGTGGCTACATTAGTCTATGCCATTGACTACCAAACCCTATCATTGTCCCCGTCCTAAAATCTTAACAGGGTCCATGTTGCCTTTGGCACAAGAGTTTAGTTCGTTTATTGCCCAAATATCATTGTAGTACAGTCATCATGCATGACACGATTTTGAATTTAGGATTGGCACCATGGTCTTTATTGCTCGAATTCTGAGGGCCGTATGCGGTGTGCACCCTGAACTGGTTGTCAGACATTCATAGGGCACACATAGACGAACAAATACCTGCCATCACAATAATGCCAAAGGCCCATTTGGAGCACCCAATCTCGCCACCATGTGTGTTTCTGCAATGTGCAAATTCAAGCAGGACGCACAAAAAACTCCAGGGCCCAGAAACAAACTCATGACCGCTGGACTGGGAGCTAACCATCCGAACAACCATTAGCCAATAATTTGGAAATGCTAAAAATGAAATACGCCACCAACAGAAATCACACACGCATACTTGCTTTTAGATGGTGATTGTACCAGTTCGTTTGTATCTGCAATTTGGTGAAGCTCATGCCAATGAAGGGGGAATGCATGTGCCATTAATTTCAAAGCAAACATACACACGGACACATAAACACGCACGCACGCTGTTATGATCTGGTTGGCGACCAACGGGGGGCGCTGTCGGCCCCGCCTACACCTGCACAGGTGCTGGTCGTCCCGATCAGATTGGCGACCAGCGGCTAGCGACGTCACCCCTGCCTGCAGCCTCGCAGGTGCTGGTCGTTTAATCATTGACACTTAAAAGGACACCCGGCACGCCCATCCGGTGCCGGTTCATTGTTTGTTTGCTGCTTGTTTGCTTCATGCATTGTGTATGTGTTTGTTTAACCTTGGCGGACTTTTACTTCTTTTGCTACTTTGTATTTTTTCCATTCAGATGATTTTGATGTTTTACATTTTGTTCCTGCTGACTTTATTTTAATACAATTTGTCAAACAACCTCCCGCTCCCTCCTGCCTGCTTTTTGGGATCCGCACCCGCCATCACCACCTTGCAAACCGTGACAGAATGAACCGGCCAACCATCGGATCCCGCAGGTACATCGGACCCGTCTCATTTCCACCCTGTGCCTGGCAATGCTACGTCCACGTTAGCGCAAGCCTCGTCGAGTTTGAATTGCATCACTCGACGAGCCGCAACGTCCACGTAAACGTCTGGCCGAGACCTCCTTCCAGGTGGCCGTCCAAGGTGACACTGGGTGACTGGCATTGCACGCCCACGTCCAGCCACGCTGTCGTCGTGCATGACGAATTGAGTCTCATCCACGACAAGCCGTGCAACGTCCGCGTCAACGTCAGTCCGAGACCCCACTCACCGCTGGATCCCGGAGCGGCTCTGGACTGGTCTCGTTCCCCCGGAGCCGGGCAGTTCACGCCCACTTCGGCGTCCGGCCGAGACCTGGTCCCATACGGCCGTACGGGGTGCCATTCTGCGTCTGGCAGTTCGACGTCCACGCAGAGCGATGCGCCGTCGCGTGAACGTGCGAGAGGGATCGCACTCACGCCCACGACGATCCGTGCCGCATCTTCGTCCACCCCAGGCCGAGTCCCGTTCCCATCAGGCCGCCGCCCGTCGTATGCTGGAGAGGCAGCGGTTGCCCTCTCCACCGACCGTTCCCTGGCGAGTGGACCTTTTGGGAGACTGTTGGGACTTCTGGAAGCAGCCCCTTGAAGGGGGGTACTGTCATGATCTGGTTGGCGACCAACGGGGGGCGCTGTCGGACCCGCCTACACCTGCACAGGTGCTGGTCGTCCCGATCAGATTGGCGACCAGCGGGTAGCGACGTCACCCCTTCCCGCAGCCTCGCAGGTGCTGGTCGTTTAATCATTGACACTTAAAAGGACAACCGGCACGACCATCCGGTGCCGGTTCATTGCTTGTTTGCTGCTTGTTTGCTGCATGCATTGTGTATGTCTTTGTTTAACCTTGGCGGACTTTTACTTTTGGTCTTCTTTTGCTACTTCGTATTTTTTCCATTCAGATGATTTTAATGTTTTACATTTTGTTCCTGCTGACTTTATTTTAATACAATTTGTCAAACAACCTCCCGCTCCCTCCTGCCTGCTTTTTGGGATCCGCCCCCGTCATCACCACCTCGCAAACCGTGACACACGCACACGCACACACACATACGCACACGCACACACACACAAACACACACACACGGCCCTTTACCTTCGACATGGGCACCATATCAGCACCGATTTCTGTCACTTAACTACTGTTACTTTCATTTCTTTCATAACTTTGCTGCTGTGAAATGTAAATTTCTCCACTGCGAGACTAATAAAGGCAAATCCAATCCAATTAACTGTGCGAGCTCATGAGCGATTACCTTGGGCGTCACCTGGATGAATGAACCGAGGCGGTGGGATGGTGCTGGGCCTCAGCTGCTTATGTAATTCACAATGACACTTCATTTAGAAGCGTTCGCCTCCTCCGGCTCGCTGGGACTGGGGGAAGGCAACTGAGAGATGTAACGCAACCATGGGTTGAGGAATGAGTATCCTTTGTTTTTCTTCAGATGTTTATCCACTTTCCAATTTCAAATGAGATTTAAAATAACACAAGTTGTATTCCAATGTGCTTCGTGTGTTTGTCAAACCATAATTCCTTCTACTTCAATGCCTTCAGTAGATAACATCCCCTTCAATTTCCATCACCAAATACACATTCACAGGCACATGATAGTCGCAATACTCAAAGGTACAAACAATTATTTTTTTTCATAAATTAAGTACTGTGAATAATTGACTTTAAAGGTACTACACTCTAAATTGTCCCTTGCTGTGAGTGTGGTTCTTCGTCTCTCTGTGCCCTGCGATTGGCAAGCAATAGGTTCAGAATGTCCCTACTGTTTGAAGACAGATGAGATAGGCTCCAACATGACACTTGTGAGGATAATGCGATTCAGAAAATGGATGAATGGAAAAAGTCAAAACATGCAGTATCTTAATAAAGTATACATAAATGTTTTCAGTTCACTTGACCTTGACATGCTGCTCAAAAATCTCCAAAACGTAGTTGGCAGTGACATCTTTTCTTCTGTCTATTTTGTTGTGTGACATGTTTGCTCTGGGGTGTCTGACAGAGTTGTGAATGAGCCCTGGCAGCGACAGACACATAATAAAATTGTCCCTTTGAAAGCCGGAAATATTTGCCGTGGAGGATAACAGCAGGGGTCGATCCTCTATGTTGTTTTACAGAGGAATTAAGTTGTGATGTCAGATGCTCTTTTCTCATAGGTGAAAAAAAGTTGCAAATTCCTTTGCTGACTATGTTTTTGAAAAAAAAAAATGGGGAATTTTTGACTTTGCAATGTAGCTAAGTTAACTGGACATGCATGATTTCAGGCAAATAAGATAACGAACAGTAAATTGAACAAGCACAAATGCCTCATTTCTTATATTGCTTCAGGAAGTGGAAAATCACACTTGGTTTAATGATAATTGAAGATATAGAACCCCTAATATCTATAATGTTTTTTAATTTCAAATGCCACCTCATGTGAAGCTTTTATTTGAGTTGCTGACCACTGAGGATTGGCAGTAAAAACGTTGGTAGGTTAGGGGGGCTGCCAAAAGTCACTCAGTTGCTGACAAAAAAGCGCTGGTTTCTCGGGCGTCTAATGAATTTACCAGGGTTGGGTGTCTCAAAATAGCTTCAGTGTCACTTTTCAAACCATCACATTAAGACATCATAAAATATTTTGAAAGCACACATACATTGTGTAGTTGTGTTTTCAATGTAATATTACTAAAATGATTTCAAACTAATTTTAGGCAACTGCATAGGAATAACTTTCTTGTAGTCACGTGGCAGCTCGTCGAGAACAATGAGAACTAAACATCACTCTCCTATAATACTAGAAAAAACACTAAATTAGTTTGCTGTTATTTTTAAAACAACAATCGCTAAAAGGGTCTGAAAAATAGGTAAATGTATGGGAAAGTCACTAAATTGACAAGACTAGGGGACATGTGGAGATGGTTGTCATATCTTGATCTATTTTTGTGTTTTGATTTTGAGCTGCAGCTGGAATGGAGTGTGTTCCTTTCAGCGACGCGGCTGTTTTGCAATGGGCAATCAACCTCTTGGACTCCTTCAGGACTGCCTTAAACTCATGTTGCTCTCAGATATTCGCCTTGCTCTCGTTCCCTGTACTAACTAGACAATCTCGTTTTTGCCATTGACTTGGTTAGTTATTGTTATATTTTAATATATTATATATATTTTAATAATTATTGTGTAGTCATTTTTGAGTTTCATATGTTTTTGGATTTTCTTGTTGGTAAACTATTTACATTGCTCATGTTTCACTTGCCTTTAGCACGCACACTTTGTTATCCATTTGTACTTTTCAGTCTTGTGACCTTTGTTGTAAATAAACCCTTTGTCAAAGGAGATTTTTATCCTTGTCCATGTTTTTGTGATTTACTCAATTTACTTTTCTGAATTACTCAAAAATGTCACTACAGTAAAACCGTCTCAACAAAATTGTGTCTTTGTGTTGTCATATTATTTGTTATTTATTTATTTATGTTCTTTTCACTTTTGTTTATGTAGACATTAGCAAGAAATATTGTGCCAAGTCTATTCTATTTGCTAACTAGCTTTCTATCTGTTTGTCTTACTATTCTATTTGAGTTACTTCCGGTTTGAGTGAACGCTGCCGCTGCTCACCCAGAGGAAATCCGATCCTGTGACTGTAAAGCAGTGGTGGGCAAACTTTTTTACTCGCGGGCAACAATGGGTTTTACAATTTTACAGAGGGGCCGGGCCAGGAGCATTTGGAGGGAGGGTTTGGGCCGGATATACTAAACCTAAAGCATTAAATGTTGTGTGTGCAAACCTCATAACACAGTAAGAACCAGTGACGTGCGGTGAGGTTCATGGCTGGTGAGGCACTGACATCATCACAGTCAGATTTACAAACGTATGAAGTCCACAGAGCAGATCATTCACCATTTGATTGGCAACAGTTAACATGTTTTTGTTTAAAATGTAATGTCAGCATTCTTTATATATACAAACTCATCTCATCTCATTTTCCGTGCGGCTTATTCCTCATTAGGGTCGCGGGGGTTGCTGGAGCCTATCTCAGCTGTCTTCGGGCACGAGGCGGGGGACACCCTGAATTGGTTGCCAGCCAATCGCAGGGCACACAAAGACATACAACAGTCACTCTCACACTCACACCTAGGGACAATTTGGAGTGGTCAGTCTGCCTGCCATGCATGTTTTTGGAGTGTGGGAGGAAACCGGAGAACCCGGAGAAAACCCACGCGGGTCCGGGGAGAACATGCAAACTCCACACAGGGAGGCCGGACCGGGACACGAACCGGCGACCTCTGCACTGTGAAGCCGGTGTGCTCACCACTCGACTACCGGGCCGCCCCATATATACAAACTGGAGCATAGAAAAAAAATAATTTGAAAAAAATGTTATTATCGTGTTAACTTTACTTATAAATGAAGTCCATGCGCCGCTCCTTTTGAAGAAATGTATCGATAACTTCTTTGTAGAAGCTTTCCTTAACTTTCTTCAGTTTTAAAAGCCTCTGTGTCTCAATGGAGATCACTGCCAGTGAATAAAGTCGTCCTTGATCAGTCCTGTTCCGACTGTATGTTTTCAGGCTTTTGTGCTGAGAATGACCGCTCCACTGATGCTGTAGTAGCTGGAAAAGTGAGCACAAGCTGGAGCAACTTTTTTGCCTCAGGAATATTTTCAATGAGATCTTTCTGGGCCAAAAAGCTGAGAAGCTGTCCAGGAGATTTACATCCATCCCTCACCGTTTGTGAGCTATACAGTCCGATGTTGGTCTTCCTTTAATTATCATCTCCTGCTTTGATTGAAAGTCTAGTTGAGATTTAGATATGTAATCCTCCATTCAGAAAATAAGGCCAAGCAACACGAAAAAATGACTGGATGGTTGCACTTAACTTGCTAACTGTTTACTGTAGCTTGCTGTCACTAATTCTATTATTCTGCAGCCGAAGAGTCGCAAGAAGAATCTCTAATCACCAGCACCCCCTGTCATGAGGCAGGAGAATTGTGTGCCTCACCTATGCACACAGTTTTGATAAAAATAAAATAAAAAAAAAAACACTGTAGTACAGTGTTTATAATGTACAGTGAATGTACATTATATACACCAGCATTTTTATAGAAATTTAGTTCATACACTAAAAGTGTTTAAACACTAATAGCGGTATGCAGAGGAACAGCAATGCGTTCTCACTGCAGAGCAAGTCAGCAGAGTTAGCATAGTCATTGCGCAATCCACTGCTCGTCTCTACTTAGTATTTGAACGGTAATGTGAAAATTCAGCAATTTTGAAAAAAGAATCCAAAAATGGTTAAGTTAAATGGAAAAGAACTTTAAAGTACAAATCACTAAATAAATATAACTGTTTAATTTATTCTTTCATTTGATATTTCCGTGATGACAGGTGAGGCATGGCCTCACCTACCTCCCCTGACTGCACGTCACTGGTACGAACACTACAACCCAATTTATTAACTGTCTTTCAAAAGTTGAAAAATAGCCCTTATCAGTTCATAAATTTGTCTCAAGGAATATGCAAGATATGGCATTTACATACTATTTCACAGATACTGGGATGAGAAAATGGAAATAGATTAAAATAACATACGCACTGTTATTTAGCAATTTTTGCATCTGTTTTTAATGAGTTTCAACCGAGGGTGCAAAGTTAAAGAAATGAACATTTATTGAAAAATGGAATCACTTTCAACATTCAAACATATTCTTACACAACGAAATACTCAAGCTCAATAATATCTACTTGTGTTAAACTACGCAAAATCATGGACTGATTGTCCTGACCGCGCGCTCTACAAACTCGCCACGGACGCCCTCACCTTAACGCGCAAACTGTACACGTGTATCGTTGCAAAGCACACAGACATAGGCTACCTGCAGTTGAAATTTGCATACTCCGCTCGGCAGCTAATCAGAAGCCTGCTTCATGCGTCGGACTTTCCCGAGCGTTATAAGGTCGTGCATTTGCACATCATTTTCCAAAATAGATGCACAGAACCTCAGCCCAGAACAAAGATTCAAAAGAAGCTAACAAAATTTGGGACGCTACAAAACGTAAACGTACATTATACCATGTGTCAAGGCACTCGAGGCTAGAAGGCAGGACTCGAGTGACGAAGGAAGGTGGGAAGGTTTGGATCCGAAATACACGGTGAGACAGATTTCCAGGAAAAAAAGTCTTTACTGAGACACGCATGCAAAATAATAAACAGGAGAAGGTAAGTGACGGCAACTAACAATGACAGACCTGACGGCAAGGTAGTCGCGAGGGTAGCTTCCGGAATTCTCGGTAATGTGCGATCGGCATATGTAGTCAGAAGGCACAATCAGTAAATGACAATCAGCTGTAAATGACAAACAGCCCAGGACGGCGACGAGATGTGACAGTGCCCCCCCCCGCCCCCAACGGACGTCTCTTGGCGTCCGTTGACGTTTGGATGAGCCGCATGGAACGCCCGGGTGAGAGATGACGACGGTCCGCGACCAGCTGGTTCCGGGATGCCGTGCGTGACAGGTCTCCTTCCTGACTCGGTGGGCCCGTCTGAGGTAATGTTCGATCGACGGGACCTCCACCTGGCCCTCCTGGGTGGGAAACAGAGGCGGCTGATAGCCACAGGCGGACACGAACGGGGACCGACCTGCGGCTGTGGAGACCAGGGAGTTGTGGGCGCACTCCACCCAAGGTAAGTGGAGGGCCCACGACGCAGGACTGTGGAGGCACACGCACCGGAGGGCCGCCTCCATGTCCTGGTTCTTCCTCTCCGTCTGTCCGTTGGTCTAGGGATGGTATCCAGACGACAGGCTCGCTGACGCCCCTAAGGACCGACAGAAACGCTTCCATACCCTGGACACGAACTGCGGACCCCGGTCCGACACGATGTTCGTCGGAATCCCGTGGAGAAGGACGCGTGGTTAACCAGGAGTTGAGCCGTCTCGATGGCGGACGGCAACCTGGTTAACGGGATGAAGTGGGACTTGGAGAATCGGTCCACTACGGTGAGGACGACCGTCTTGCCACGGGAGCGGGGGAGGCCTGTCACGAAGTCGACGGAGATGTGGGACCAGGGTCTGGACGGTACCGGTAGTGGCTGGTGGCTATCTTGGAGGTGTGCCCCCAGATGAGCACCTAAGTGCGTAGAGGAGGGGGGACGAACAGGCGATCCGCGGGAAGCCCCTGGGGATGGGGTGCGTCCCCTGGGCTTGCTGAACTTTCCTCTCAACCTCCCACCGCAGGGCGCCCAGGATGCATTGGGCCGGCAGGATGTTGGCAGTGATCTCCTCCCTTTCTGCCGGCTCATGAATCAGGCTTGGTGTTCTGCGACTCAGGGCAGTAGGTGAGAGAAAAGTTGAAACGGGTGAGGAAGAGTGACCATCGGTCCTGTAGTGAGTTTACTCTCTTGGCAGACCGGATGGCCGCCAGGTTCTTATGATCCGTGTAGACGGTGAAGGGGTGTTTTTCTCCCTCAAGCCAGTGTCTCCATTCCTGCAGAGCCAGGATGACCGCCAGCAGTTCCCGGTTGCCGACATCATAGTTGGCTTCAGCGTGGCTGAGCCGGCGGGAGAAGAAGGCGCATGGGCGTAGCTTCTGGTCAGTGGGAGAGCACTGGGACAGGACAGTCCCTACTCCGGACTCGGATGCATCAACCTCGACCGTGAACGTGAGGTCCGGGTCGGGATGACGCAGAACAGGGGGATTAGTGAAGGCTAGTCGGAGGCGATTGAACGCCCCCTCAGCGTTGGGCGTCCACCTAAAGGGAACCTTAGTGGACGTGAGGTTAGTGAGGGGGAGTGCCTTCTGACTATAACCGCGAATGAAGCGGCGGTAGAAGTTGGCAAACCCCAGAAACCGCTGGAGTTGCTTACCCGTCTTCGGGGTAGGCCATTCTACCACCGCTTTAGTTTTGGCAGGGTCGGCCATGAGCTGCCCCTGCTCCACGACGAACCCCAGAGCGGACATGGAACTCGTACTTCTCTGCCTTCACGTAGAGCCGGTTTTGCAGGAGCCGCACCAGGACCCGTCGGACGTGTTGCCGGTGCTCCTCTGCGGATTGAGAAAAAATGAGAATGCCATCTAAGTATACAAACACCAAAACATTGAGGAAGTCCCTGAGCACATCATTGGTTAGATTTTGGAAGACGGCGGGCGCGTTCGTGAGTCCGAACGGCATCACCAGGTATTCAAAATACCCTAATGGCGTCTTGAACGCTGTTTTCCATTCATCCCCCTCACGGATACGGACCAGGTGGTATGCACTACGGAGGTCCAATTTTGAAAAATTGTAGCTGATTGAAGGGGCGCAAAGGCTGAGTCCATGAGGGGGAGAGGGTATTTGTTACGCATGGTGATGTCGTTCAGACCCCGGTAGTCGACACACAGGTGCAGGGATCCGTCTTTCTTATCAATAAAGAAGAACACTGCGCCCAGCGGAGAACGTGACGGGCAAACGAGTCCCGCCGCAAGGGAGGAGTCTATATAAGTGCTCAGGGCTTCTCGTTCCGGTTGAGAGATATGAAAATGTCTGGAGTCCGGTAGTGGAGCCCCTGGCTGCAGTTCAATGGCACAGTCATACGGTCGGTGGGGCGGCAGGGATTGGGCGTTGTCCTTGCTGAACACCTCCCGCAGGTCGTGGTAACACTGCGGCATGCCCTTTAGGCAGATGGCCTCGGGCGGGCCACCGCGGGAGGGGTCTCGCCCTGCCGTCACCAACCGCAGGCAGTTGGCGTAGCAGTAGGGGCTCCAGCCCTGAATGGTGGGGCCTCCCAGGAAATTGACGGGTCATGGGTACTGAGCCAAGGGAGGCCCAATACCAACGGCACGTTCCGGGAGGGCATAACTAAAAATTGTCGGTGCTCCACGTGATTGCCCACTACCCTGAGTTTAAGCGGGGCAGTGATGTGAGTGACTTTTGCTAAAAGTCGGCCGTCAAGATCAAGGATCTCCTTCGGGGGAAGGAGATCAATCAGTTGACAGCCCAGAGAGTCAGCCAGCTGGGGATCGATAAAACACCCGTCAGCCCCCGAGTCCACTACCGCCCGCACAGTCTGGGAGCTGGATGGGCCGATGACGTTACCGTTCAGCTTTAGACGGGGACTTACAGGGACCACGTGTCTCTGGTTTTTCTACCAACTTTAAGGCATTGGAGATCATTTCAGCTGAACAGCCAACAGTTTCTAGGGCCTTCCCTCTCCAATCAACTTTTTAATCATAGAACGGCGTTCTTCGGAGCAGTGTCTTGAATGACCCATTTTCTTCAAATGCATGTTCAACTTGTACTAGCTTCATCATCCTTAAATAAGAGCCACCTGATTCACACCTGAGTCACACCTGTTTTTGCTTTTTTTTTCTTCCCCAAAATTGATGAACTCAAAGATGGGTTCCCACACTGCTATTTTTTAACACACCCCTTTGAACTATTTGCCCAATTGCACAGCCTTCTGCGTGTGCCTATTACGAAAGCTATGATTTGTTTGTTTTCAGAGAATCTACTGCCCACCTACTCGCCAACACGCGCACACACACACACACACACACACACACACACACACACACACACACACACACACACACACACACACACACACACACACACACACACACACACACACAGATGCATGTGTGTGTGCGCGTGTGCAAGTGTGTGTGTGAGTATGCATACATATACCATATACATGTATGTATATATGTCTCCATGGATGTGTTTAAATGTGTTTGAATGTACCTTTCACATCCATGTCCCACACCATCTTATGGAAGCACATGTATGTATATTTGGCCATTGATAGAAAATCTCATGAAATTGTTAATGCTGTCGAAGTGCAAACAGTCAGTGTCTACTCTCATCACAGTTGCTAAGGTAAAATTCACATCTTTGTTGTGTGAAGAATTAATCTACGAATAGAGTCCACTTCATGCAATATTGATGAATCCACTGACACAGTTTTAAAATCCTCAAACCCTGTGGCAAACAGCAGGTTTAAAACACCATGAATCCCTTTGAGCGTGCCTCAGGCTCATACAGAGTAGCAAAGCATCTAATGCTGAGCCAAAAATTGATAAGAGAGCCAGTAAATACCAGTCAAAGATGGTTTACCATCTTACACATTGGATACAACAAATGTATGTTCTACAACACAAGCAAGAATTTTTCACAAAGAACTCTCGAAAACATATCATGATCAATTACGCAATCACTGCACAAACATCCATGGCTTCCCTTTCCGATTATTCCAAATTGGCAATTGTTAACAATTGATTGATTTTTCATCTAATTGCAGTCTTACATTTTCTTGAGTTTCTACCCATAGATAGCTTGTCGATTGTCATTGGGTGACAAACTGTTGAAAATAAATGTGATATCGTCATAAATGTAATGGAACACATCTGGGAAATAAAATACAACCATTGATCACATAATTGATTTGTGGTGTATGGGTGTGTTTAAACAAAAGTGCTATTTTGTAAGTTGTTTGTAAGGTGACCTTTCTGAAAAATTCTATACTGACAGACCTCCATTCAGCAAACCAGACATTTTTGGAGGAAATTGGGGACTAAACAGAGGCACTGATTATAGATTCACCACAAATACCCTTTCACTCGTTCCCTTTGAGCAAATATTGAACATTTTGATGCATTGTCATTGCAATTGCTAATACAGGATAACTGAGTTTTTTTTCCCACCTACCAAACCTTGCACACCCTACCGGAATATCTCCACAGACTTCCAGTACAGTGAGCCACCGACCATCACACTGTTCAGTGTTAATTATAACACCCATTGTCACTCAGTGTGACACTCATCTACCTTGCAGAAAAATGCAATTACTATGGAATCAGCATGCAGCAGGACATTAAAAGACACATTTGTCACTGTCAGGATCAGAGCAGGTGTCTGATTGCACAGCTGATTGAAGAAGATGGCATCTTTCAGCTAATCCTCTCTCTTTCTTTTCCAAGACAGAAATGCATCCAGGGTCAAAAATGGTCAAAATTACACAGTAACTTTCAAACTTGACTGTCATGTACCCCTAACCACACTCCAGGATTTGTGTGTGTGTGTGTGTGTGTGTGTGTGTGTGTGTGTGTGTGTGTGTGTGTGTGTGTGTGTGTGTGTGTGTGCGTGTGTGTGTGCGTGTGTGTGCGTGCGTGCGCGTGTGTGTGTGTGTGTGTGTGTGTGTGTGTGTGTGTGTGTGTGTGTGTGTGTGTGTGTGTGTGTGTGTGTGTGTGTGTGTGTGTGTGGTTTGGGGGTAACTAGGATGTGAAGTGATGGGAAAATTATCCGTTTCCATGACAGTGTGCTTCTCGGGAGCCTTCCAACTCCCACTCTAATCTTAAATCATTTAACCTACTGGACCCTCCGCACCCTGCCCACCACCTTTTCCAGCTACTCCCCTCAGGCAGGCGCTACCGATCCATGCGCACCAAATCCAGCAGACATTTAAACAGCTTCTTCCCCCAAGCCATTAACTCTTTGAACTCTTTCAACAGTAGCCAAAATGGAACTGTATAGTGCCACTTAGCAGTTTTTTTGACAACGATACTAGTGCAGCGTGTTCTACCGGAAACAAATTCCTTGTGTGTTCTACATACTTGGCAATAAAGATGATTCTGATTCTGATTCTGATTCTGATTCTAAATTCGACCAAAGAATATTCAACATAATTTAATCATACAAATGATCCCAAGGCAATGGCAGAATTGCTTCTTTCCCATGAAAAGGAGAAAAGGATAAACTACCGGAGAGCAACTATCCTTCACCAAATATGTCAATAATTCAAAGATTGTGCTCTCTAAATCAGGACTAAAATCTTCAAACAAAACTCGGGTATGAGCCTTTGGTTCCTCCAGATGTTTATAATTACATGATGAAGAAAAGGGAAAAAAACTTCAACAGGGAAATGTAAACCAAAGTATAATAATAATAATAATAATAATAATAATAATAATAATAATAATAATAATAATAATAATTTGAATGAAAACTAAAAATACAAAACCCATACAGTATTGCTGAAAATGAGGAAAGACACTGATATCTAATCGGGCAAAGCAAAGAGCACAAAGAAGAAAAAAATGTGACATCTAAGTCCTCTCTGTCCTGCGCTGAAGAACTTGACCATTGATTATGACCATTGATTAGACAGAATTCATTTGCTTCGACCGACCATACAACCAGGCAACAGAAGAGAATGACACTTTTTGAGTGAACTTTGCTTTTTGAGAAAGATCTCATAAACTGAGGTCACATGCAAAACATTTGACAGGAGCACACACCTTCTGTGCGAGTGTTCACGAACCTGTGAATTTAGTATCCATTGAAATTTTCCCGTTTCCTCCCACATTCAAAACCATGCATGGCAGGCTGATTGAATGCTCCAAATTGTCCCTTGGTGAGAGTGTGAGCGTGACTGTTGTTTGTCTTTGTGTTCCCTGTGATTGGCTGGCAACCAATTCAGGGTGTTCGCCGCCTAGTGCCCGATTATGGCTGGCATTTGCTCTAGCACCGCCCGCGACCCTAATGAAGAATAAGCCGTACGGAAATAATGGATGGGTGGATGGATGGATGGATGGGTGAAATTAAGCCCCGAGTATGTTTATACAGAATGTGTTCAACACCATGAAAAACGCTGGAAATATCCACAAATAAACTAATGTCTTTCTTTAATTTGTGCATTCATCCACACCTGGCTCATTTTCCATTCATCACAATTTTAGAGGGAAATAACAAAACCGCAAGAGCATTTTATCAAAGTATTCATCGGCCTGTGCTTCCCCATCATTTAATGCCTATTAGTCATCGCTTTTCCGACCCTCTCTGTTTAAATTGTTGAATAAATCAAACATCTGAGCAATGAAAGGATTCAGGCCTCATTGATGGCTGCAAGAAACAGACGAGCATTTGCATAGAATACGTTATCATTTATGGAATATGGCCTGGGAATAGCACATGGTTGGTGTTGCGCTAGTCATTCTGGCAGCAGTCCAAGCGTTTTAACAGAAACCAAAATGGTTGATTGACATTACTTATGAGAGAAATGATGCACAGCAGTGACAATCATTGGTCTGGGAACTCGACAAACATTTTATTCTGCGCATGCGCTTAAAAAGGCTTCACAATTTCCCTTGTATCACATGATCAGCTCGTTTCGCAGGTGATATCAATCATGAAATTTCCTCAGTCGAGTCTTTGCCTCACACACACATTGACAAACGCACACTCAGCAGTTGGAAATATATTCTCTCATTTTAAGGTAAGTCTCAAAAACAACGTGCGAGAGACACTTATTTTTATTTGAGAGACTCAAAATATTTTTTGTTTGAAACTAGCTTCACATTAGCATAGAAATGAATACGCTCCCTTTTGCTGCACTGTCAACATTGTGGAATATTTAACAAAAGAAAGAAGAAAAGTAATACCGATATTCTTTATATATATATATATATATATATATATATATATATATATACAGTAAAGTCTCGGTATATCGATATTCAAGGGAGTCCGAAAAAATATCGATATAACCGGGACTATCGATATATCCGATCCTGCGCCGAACTGCATTAAACAAAAGCCGCCAAAAGAGGGCAGCCAAGCGCCATATAAGAAACGGAGCTGGCCATTAGCTCCCTTTTTTTTTAGGTGAGAGATGTTCCCCCAATGTTGCCTCAAAATGGCACATATAATTCTTTAATGATTGTAAACATGTATGCTTTAATCTTCAGAACTACAGTGTATTTGAAACATATTCATAACTGGATGTGTAACAAGAAAGCATATTATCCGAATCTGAAGCCATTGTTTGGATTCACAAGCAATGCAAGACGTCTTGGCGTGAAGTCATTTTTATTTGCATTTGAATAAAAAGTGACATCGGCTGTCCTTTAATACACAGTATGGAATGTTAATAATTTTCAAAATCATCGCGCTTCAGCAGACAAAACAAGAAACATTGTTGCAAAAAACGATTGCATTCATATACAGTACAGTGGGCATGTACATAACACAACAGGGAAACATTGTGTTCAGCTGGTACAAAAGGCTTGGCATGATGTTCCCCTCCAATCATTGAAAGCAGCTTGGAAGAATTTGTGGTCCACATGCATCCTCGGGAGGGATTTGATCCTCAAGATGCTGCTGTTTTGGATGAAATTGTTTCCATTGGACAGAACATGGGACTCGAAGTGGATGCGGATGATATCGAGGAGCTTGTTGCTGACCATAATGAGGTCCTCAACACGGATGATTTGATTACCCTTCAAGAGGACAAGCAGCAGTAAGCCATCCAGGAGTTGTCATCTGAGGAGGAAGAGATTGCTGCAGCATCAAGTGAGCGCATTAAGGAAATGTTGGCAAAGTGGAATGAATTGCAGGCTTTTATCAAACAGTTCCATTTCCAAACAGATATTCCCTCTGACCTCCGACCTCCAACGCCATTTCATCAAGCCATCAATGACCATCACAAAGGTAAATAAAACGACTTTGTTTTATAGTAGTTTATGGAATGTGCCTCTCTTTCCAAACAGCAATTCCCTCTGACCTCCGACCTCCAACGCCATTCCATCAAGCCATCAATGACCACCACACATGTCAATTAAGTGACTTTATTATTCAGTGCAGTGTATTTCTTTCATTACAATACAATAGCACATTTTTTATACATAGATTAAGGTAGATTGTGTGTAGTTTTAAGGCTTATTTAGTTTAAATTATATTTTATGGAAACCTGAGAACGGATTATTTTCATTTCAATGGTTTCCTATGGGAAAAAAAGTTGGGGATACACACTTTTTGCCTTACACACTCTGTCTGGGAACCAATTAAGTTCATAAGCCAAGGTCTCCCTGTTCTTGGACGAGACGTCTGGCGAGTCGCATTTCTCTGATGGTCTGGATTAACGCGCATTTTCATAACAATATCTTATTTTGTTTCCCCATTTGTACTGTCTAGTGTTATCTAATTAGTTCCCTTATTCATTTCGAGTCCAGATTACTTTTTGTGTCTTTATTTAATTCAACTTTTGTCAAGTGGAACTTTGAAGCAAATGTGCTTCATAGTGCTTTTCTGTTGGGCAGTTAATCACAAGACGAAACCCATGCGACTTCACCCATCCCTTCTGCCATACTGTGTTGCAGGTAATAATTGTTTCATTTCGTTTTTATTGTATAGTATTTAGTTTCTTGTGTCGTATTTCATTTGGCCATGAGTGTTCGTGGCGGAAGCGAACGTGTTGTTTTCCCTTTTTCTGTAAATAACCACGATACGATCACATGTTGTTCATTCTGTTTTGTTATCTACAATGTTTTGCATATTGAGAACTACTTGGACGAGACTGATGTTAATCACAAGACGAAACTCATGCGACTTCACCCATCCCTTCTGCCATACTGTGTTGCAGCAATAAAAGAAATAAAAAGACACATCCACACGTCTGTTATTATTAAGAAGGCAGCAACATGGAGTTCAATACAGTCACAATTGTGACACCCGTTTTATATAATAATAATAATAATAATAATAATAATAATAATAATACATTTTATTTCAAGCGCCTTTCAAAACACCCAAGGACACTTTACAATAAAAACAATAAAACAAAGCACATAACAATAAAACCATAAGCAAAATGATACATAATAAAATAGCAGATAGAACTATACATTGAAAGCAATTTTAAACAAGTGGGTTTTGAGGTGAGCCTTGAAAATAGGGAGGGAGTCAATATTGCAGATGTTGGGTGGAAGAGAATTCCAGAGTTTGGGAGCAGAGCGGCTGAAAGCTCTGCAACCCATCGTGGTGATACGGGCAGAGGACACATAGAGGTGAAGGGAGGATGAAGATCTGAGGGACCGAGAGGGAACAGAGATTTGAAGCAGGTCAGAAAGATAGGGAGGGGCAAGGTTATGGATGGCTTTGAATGTAAACAGAAGTATTTTGAATTCGATACGATGTTTAACAGGTAGCCAGTGGAGTTGCTGGAGGACAGGGGTGATGTGGTGAAAGGAGGGGGTTTTAGTGATGATCCGGGCTGAAGAATTTTGGACGAGTTGGAGTTTATGGAGAAATTTCTGGTTGATACCGAAGAGAAGTGCGTTGCAATAATCGATGCGGGAGGTGACGAGACTGTGGATAAGGATAGCAGTGGTGTGAGGGGTGAGCGAGGGACGGAGACGGTTAATATTACGGAGGTGGAAATAAGCAGACCGAGTTATGTTATTTATATGGGACTGAAAAGCTATCGAGGATGACACCCAGGCTCTTGACCTGAGGGGATGAGGACACGGTTAAACTGTCAATGGTGAGAGAGAAACTGTTAG
This sequence comes from Hippocampus bargibanti, assembly GCF_051943395.1. Lineage (NCBI taxonomy): Eukaryota > Metazoa > Chordata > Actinopteri > Syngnathiformes > Syngnathidae > Hippocampus > Hippocampus bargibanti. The sequence goes on along the minus strand of NC_142739.1, from coordinate 18,175,313 downwards.
TTTTGTGGAGGGTGGATTTGGTACCGACAAGGAGAAGTTCCGTTTTGTCACTGTTAAGCTTGAGAAAGTTATGGGAAAGCCAGGATTTAATTTCTGAGAGGCAAAGTGAGAGGGATGAAGGTGGAAGAGAGGCGTAGGGTATATATATATATAAATATATATATATATATATATATATATATATATATATATATATATATATATATATATATATATATATATATATATATATATATATATATATATATATAAATAAAATAATCCTCGTCTCACCCACCATGGATGGTGTCTGTCCCCATTTCAGCTCGGGTCCTCTACCAGAGGCCAGGAAGCTTGAGGGTTCTGCGCAGTATCCGTGCTGTTCCCAGCACTGCGCTTTTCTGGACCGAGATATCCGATGTTGTTCCCGGGATCTGTTGCAACCACTCGTCGAGTTTGGGGGTCACTGCCCCAAGTGCTCTGACCACCACAGGCACGACTGTCACCTTTACCTTCCAGGCTCTCTCCAGCTCCTCTCTGAGCCCTTGGTATTTCTCGATTTTCTCATGTTCCTTCTTTCTGATGTTCCCATCACTCGGGACCGCTACATCCACGACAACGGCTTTCCTTTCCCCTTTATCTATGACCACGATATCTGGTTGGTTGGCCATTACCATCTTGTCAGTCTGTATCTGGAAGTCCCACAGGATTTTTGCTCGGTCATTCTCCACCACCTTGGGAGGTGTTTCCCATTTTGCCCTTGGGGTTTCCAGTCCATACTCCGCACAGATGTTTCGGTAGACTATGCCAGCCACCTGGTTATGGCGCTCCATGTAGGCTTTCCCTGCCAGCATCTTACACCCTGCAGTTACGTGTTGGATTGTCTCAGGTGCCTCTTTGCACAACCTACACCTTGGGTCTTGTCTGGTGTGGTATATCCCTGCCTGTATGGCTCTGGTGTTCAGGGCCTGCTCTTGGGCAGCCAGGATGAGTGCCTCTGTGCTGTCCTTTAGGCCAGCCCTCTCTAGCCACTGATAGGACTTCTTGAGATCAGCCACTTCTGCTATGGTTCGGTGGTACATCCCGTGTAGGGGCTTTTCCTCCCATGATTGTCCCTCTTCCAGCACCTCATCCTCTGTTCCCCATTGGCTGAGACATTCTCTGAGTACATCATCCGTTGGAGCCTTCTCTTTGATGTATTCATGGAGCTTGGATGTTTCATCCTGGACAGTGGCTCTCACACTCACTAGTCCCCGGCCTCCTTCCTTACGGCTTGTGTACAGTCTCAGGGTGCTGGACTTGGGATGGAACCCTCCGTGCATGGTGAGGAGTTTTCGGGTCTTAACATCCGTGGTCTGAATCTCTTCCTTTGGCCACCTTATTATTCCTGCAGGGTATCTGATCACTGGCAGGGCATAGCTGTTTATTGCCCGGGCTTGTTCTTGCCATTGAGCTGGCTTCTGAGGACTTGCCTCACCCGCTGGAGGTATTTGGTCGTAGCCACTTTCCTTGTTGCTAATTCGAGGTTGCCATTGGCCTGTGGTATACCGAGGTACTTGTAGCTGTTTTCAATGTCTGCTATTGTTCCTTCAGTGAGTGAGACCCCTTCAGTGTGGACTACCTTGCCCCTCTTAGTCACCATCCGACTACATTTCTCCAGCCCGAATGACATTCCGATATCACTGCTGTAGATCCTGGTTGTGTGGATCAGGGAGTCTATGTCCCTTTCGCTCTTAGCATACAGCTTGATGTCATCCATGTAGAGGAGGTGACTGATCGTAGCTCCATTTCTGAGGCGGTATCCATAGCCTGTCTTGGCGATTATCTGGCTGAGGGGGTTCAGTCCTATGCAGAACAGCAGTGGGGAGAGTGCGTCACCTTGGTATATGCCACATTTGATGGACACTTGCGTTAGTGGCTTGCCATTGGCTTCAAGTGTGGTTTTCCACATCCTCATCGAGTTTGCAACGAAGGCTCTCAGGGTCCTGTTGACCTTATACAACTCCAAGCATTCATTGATCCATGTGTGTGGCATCGAGTCATATGCTTTCTTGTAATCAATCCAGGCTGTGCACAGGTTGGTATGTCGGGACCTGCAGTCTTGAGCGACTGTTCTGTCAACCAGCAGCTGATGTTTGGCACCTCTAGTATCTCTACTAATGCCTTTCTGTGCTTTGCTCATGTATTGATCCTGTGTCCACTTATCTTAGCCGCAATGATGCCTGACATGAGCTTCCATGTTGTGGAAAGACAGGTTATTGGCCGATAGTTGGAAGGAACTGCACCCTTTGAGGAATCCTTCATGATCAGGATTGTTCGCCCTTCGGTTAGCCATCCTGGGTGAGTCCCATCCATCAGCAGCTGGTTCATTTGTGCTGCTAGGCGCTCGTGGAGAGCTGTGAGTTTCTTTAGCCAGTAGGTGTGGACCATATCCGGGCCTGGTGCCGTCCAGTTTTTCATACCTGAGACTCTTCCTTGTATATCTGCCGCTGTGATGGTAACTGGGTTCTGTTCAGGGAGGTTGCTGTGCTCCTCTTTCAGAGTCACCAGCCATTGTGCACTGCTGTTATGTGCGACCTCCTTCTCCCATATGCCTTTCCAGTATCTTTCAGTTTCCAGCCTTGGAGGGTCTGCTCTGCTGTTAGAACCCTGCCACTGAGCGTACACTTTCGCAGGTTGTGTTGCGAACAGCCTGTTTATTCTTCTGGCCTCATTCTCTTTCGTGTACCTCTTTAGGCGACTGGCCAAGGCCTGGAGCCTTTGTTTGGCAGTTTCGAGTGCTTCAGGTATGGTTATCTGCATGTACCTCTTGGGTATTGGCCTTTTATTCACACCTCTCTGGGTCTCCGTCAATTGACTCACATCTTTCCGAGCCGCCTTGATCTTGGCCTCCAACCGTCTTTTCCATGGTGGGTAATGAATCTCGTGGCTCTCATGGTTGCTCTTGTAGCCAAGCATGTCTAGGATCACTGATGCTGAGGTGTATATCAGCTCATTGGTTTCCGTGATCGTTCCGGTCGGGATCGTTCTCAGTGCTGCATTCACAGTTTCCATGAGACTTTCAGGTGGTACTTCACATAGCCGTTGTAATCGGTGCCTTCGTTGCCCAGATTTCATTCTTGCCATGATCTTATCTCTCAGGTCATTTGCTGCCTCGCTCAGCATTTCATTTATTGGGGCTGGCTTCCCATTCTCATTATTCATTGGGCTTGCCTCCCAATCTCTGGTTGAACCTCTTCCTGTGATGTGGCAGCCTGGGGCCCTTCACCTCGGAATTTGTGTTGTACCTCATCAATCTCAAGTTGTGATAGCAATTGCCGTTTGTGGATATTGGAACACTGAGCTAGTAGTTGTTTCGTGGTCAACCGTGACTGTGGGTTTCGAAGTAACCATTCAGCCCCCATTCTCCGCATGTAACCCCTCTGACTCGGGTTGCTTGAGTAGTAGCATTCCAACAGAGCCAAGTTATCGCATCTCGTCCATCTCCGCTTTGTTCCAGTAGCCCATTTTTCATCAGGGTGCTCTGGTTCCCAAGCACCTGACGCAGACCTTGTTTGGCCGGGCGACGTCTGAGCCGGCATGTCATTCCATTTATTGTCTCTCATCATTGTATGAGGTAGGCGTTAGCGTGAAGGGTCTTGCCCAAGGACCCACACTGATGTCATTGTGCTCATTTTCTCTGCCACAAGTGGGATTCGAACCCTTATATATATATATATATATATATATATATATATATATATATATATATATATATATATATATATATATATATATATATATATATATATATATTGTGATGTCACGAGAGGCTGTGTCCTGGAGGGCAAATACATCCCCCTAAGATGGCTCCACCAAGAGAGTGTCTTGGCCCCATCTGGTGGAAGGCAGCAATTAAAACCACACACCTGCAGCTGATCAGGGCGGGATTGGCAGGCAAGGCTCTTAAGGCAGAGAGCCTCTGAGTGTGCAGTTTGGGGAAAGACAAGCGCGATTGCTGTGCTCTGTGAAGTAGTTGATTGCTGCGTGGAACTCATTGCCAGTTGGGACCACACGACAGGACACTGGATTTGGACCTTGCTAAGGTGGCTAGGCTACATGAGGAGGACGTCAAGAGGGGTGAGGCCTAGAGACTCTTGTAAAAGAACTCCGTCTTCAGTTTTACCTCAGAAGAGACTTTATTTTGATTTAAGTATTGGAAGAGACACTATTCAAACCTTTGTTGCTTGTGAATCCCCCCTGAAACCTTTGATTAAAACCTTTGTTTGTATCCAAACCTGTCGTCCATTGCACTTCTTGTCCTGTCCTGCTGAGAGCCAGCCTCTCATGATATCACATATGGTGGAGGATGCGGGCACTGGACAAGCGTTAGTAAGTGCATGGACATTGATGGTTTGTGTTATGTTTTTTCTAAATTGAAAATATCCTCAATTACAAAAAAAAAAAAAAAAAAAAAAAAGGGGGACATTTTGAAAACCCTGCTTGCAAGTCAGGAAGCCCAATATCAGGCCAATTTGGCAGAGGAAGGCAGAAGAATTGCTCCTGCAAAAACAAATGACCGCCAAGAACATGCCCCGGGTGAAGGTGGGGGATTTTTTAGCCAAGATGGGGGTGTCGGATGATTAAAACCTTTGTTTGTATCCAAACCTGTCGTCCATTGCACTTCTTGTCCTGTCCCGCTGAGAGCCAGCCTCTCATGATATCACTATATATACAGTAAAGTCTCGTTATATCGATATTCAAGGGAGTCCGAAAAAATATCGATATAACCGGGAATATCGATATATCCGACCCTGTTTGCATGTAATTTTCTCTGTGCGTGCATAGAAATAGTATCGATATAACCGGGACTATCGATATATCCGATATCGATATAACGAGACTTTACTGTATATACAGTAAAGTCTCGTTATATCGATATCGGATATATCGATATAACGAGACTTTACTGTATATATATATATATATATATATATATATATATATATATATATATATATATATATATATATATATATATATATATATATAGAAAACATTATTGCATTCAAACGAAGTCCATCTCTCCTTTTTCGACCATTCGTGCAGCCATCCATTGCCATTCCCAAAATTACAAATCCCTCAACTAACACTTATACCTTCTTTCGCAGATGTCAGTCGACTTCAACGCAATACTCCTGTCAGAATTTTGCTGTGTGTGTGTGTGTGTGTGTGTGTGTGTGTGTGTGTGTGTGTGTGTGTGTGTGTGTGTGTGTGTGTGTGTGTGTGTGTGTGTGTGTGTGTGTGCGTGTATGCGTGTGCATGTGCCTGTGCCTGTGCCTGTGCCTTTGCCTGTCTATGCCTCCAGTTCCGGTTCAATAGTGGCTAGCCATAGCTGAGCCGGAGTTGTCAATTGATTTCCGGCCCAAATCCGGTTTGCCATAATCGGCCCACATCCGGTTTGCCATAATCGGTCCACGTCTGGTTTGCCGGAGTCAAGCCGTGCCTCGTTTGCCGTGTCTGGGCCGCATTCGGCCCACATGCGTTTTGTCAGTGCCGACACACGGCCGGCTGTGCCGGATTCGTGCCGAATCCGGCCCAGATGCCATTGCTGACTGGGTACGACCATGGAAAATCGCCAACCTTGTGTTCACTTTCACTTATCCAAACTTTTCTTTTTACCTGATAAGGGCCGAAGATAAAGTCACATAAATGTATACTGTATTCATCTTGTCTCATATTGTCTTTCTTTTGACATCATAATTACTATAGAGACTCAAGTCACTTTTACATGGTCTTAGAAATCACAACATACATTTCACCAGGTAAAAACCGACGAATACGAATAAAGGCAAAGCTGATGACAGATAAGGCAGCCCCAGACAATGACATTTGCTCCTTCAAAATCACCTGCATGGTCACCTGAAAACCCATTTCATCCCTCTGATAAGAGACAAGTGATAGCAGATAGCAATCTGTCAACACAAAGTAAATTAAAATTGTTGTGACTTAAAAGCTGATAGTATCTTAAAGCAAAATCCAATTTATTCCAATGTAACATTATGAACTCATTTGATGATGGGTATGTGTGATGCTGGTGTGTTTTTCGCTTTCATTGATGCTTTTGGTGAAACTGATTTATAACTTGGTTTGGTGTCCATTGTTTGTATTTTCAATCAAATCTTGATTGAAAATACAAACAATGGACACCAAACCAAGTTATACATAACTTGTGTGTAGAGGTGTGGAGATATGCCCTGGAAAGGAAAGGAATGAAGATCAGTCGCAGCAAGACGGAATATATGTGTGTGAATGAGAGGGATCCAAGTGCAAGAGTGATGCTACAGGGAGAAGAGACAAAGAAGGTGGAGGATTTTAAGTACTTGGGGTCAACTGTCCAGAGCAATGGAGAGTGTGGAAAATATGAATACGCGTGTCCCGGCAGGCTGGAGCGGCTGGAGAAAAATGTCAGGTGTGATGTGTGATAGATAGGATTAAAGAAAAAGTGTATAAAACAGTGATGAAACCAGCCATGATGTTTGGACTGGAGACAGTGCCACTGAAGAAAAGACAGGAGGTAGGTAGCAGAGCTGAAGATGTTGAGGTTTTCTTTGGGAGTGACCAGGTTGGATAGGATCAGGAATGAGTACATTAGAGGGACAACTCATGTTAGAGGCTTTGGAGAGAAAGTCAGAGAGGCCAGACTGAGATGGTTTGGACATGTCCAGAGGAGAGAGAACGACTATATTGGGAGAAGGAGGCTGAATCTTGAACTGCCAGGCAGGAGACCGAGAGGAAGACCAAAGAGGAGGTTTATGGACGTGGTCAAAGAGGACATGAAAGTAGCTGGTGTGAGAGAAGAGGATGCACAAAATGGAGGACATTGATTCGCTGTGGCGACCCCTGAAGGGAAAAGCGGAAAGGAAAAGAAGAAGAAGATTTTCAATCAAATCTAGTTACAGTAAAGTCCCATTATATCGATATCGGTTATATCTATAGTACTGCTTATTACGATACTATTTCTATGAACTCAAGGAGAAAATTACATGCCCGCAGGATCGGATATATCGATAGTCCGGTTATATCGATATTTTTTCCGACTATATCCCGAGTATATCGATATAACGAGGCTTTACTGTAATTAACAAAATGTATGTCACAGTAATGGTTTGTTCTGACAATTTGAAGCACGCTCTCCTCACCACACTTCCTCAATCAGTGACAATGCCATATTCTGATAAAAAAAACTGTTGCTGCGGGTAAATAATCATTAAGAATGGCACACTTGCAACAACTGACTCATACTCATTCTGATGTGATAAAACCTGCCCATACAGCCATCCACAAATGGAATATGCAATGTTTGGCTCAAACGTGTCAAGTCAAGTAAGTCATTTACGCATTGTGCACTATATATATATGCACTCTGTATACGGCAGAGACCTGCAAAAAGTGGCTGTGGTTATTGTGGCATTGAAAATGTATTCTTTTTTTCACCCTCATCAATGCATATTGTAAGTAGTTGAAATGGATTTTAAGTCTGTTTTCAATGAATTGTTGCGCCAACCTGTTACGTGTTGTGTTGTGCATAAAATCAGTTCAACATATGCTCATACCCTCTATGGCAGGAGTCGGGAACCCCTTTTGATTAAGAGAGCCATACAAGTAAAATATTTACACGCACACACACACACACACACACGCACACACACACACACACACACACACACACACACACACACACACACACACACACACACACACGCACGCACGCAAAAAGGCATGCACGTGATTTCAACAAAATGTGAGAATATATTATTTAAAGTAATTTTGTGATTATAGTCACCATTAATATTAATGATTTTCTCTTCGTCGTGATTGGTAAAAAAATCCAGCCAAATGATCGGAATGAAAGTCAACTTGCCGAGAATGCAGTGCCAAGAAAATAAAGTGTCATGAAATACCCCGTTCTTCTGAATTGAAAGCAAATCGCTGTTCCAATGGTCCATTAGGTTACTACTAATTAAAAGAAATCACTTCCTGCTGTCTCCGTTCTAACATTAAAAGGCTTTTATAGTGTACACATTAATGCTATTGTCCGTCATAAATTATGCAGCTACAACTTTTTTTTCCAGCTGTAAATATTGCAGAAAGGAAAAGAATCAGCAGAAACTCAATTATTCTACACTGGTTAAGTGAGCTGTAGACTAAATGCGCTTACTTGGATTTGTGATAGTCAGCAAACTACACAAGCGTGCATCATGCATACTCTTTGCCTGGCAGTTATGTTGGACCGAAAAATATCTATCTATCTATCTATCTATCTATCTATCTATCTATCTATCTATCTATCTATCTATCTATCTATCTATCTATCTATCTATCTATCTATCTATCTATCTATCTATCTATCTATCTATCCAGAATAATAGAAAAAGAATAATTGGATTCTTGCAGTGTGCAAGTCCTCAAGAACTGCAGAATAATAGAATTTGTGACAGCAATCTACAGTAAACAGTTAGCAAGTTAATTGCAACCATCCAGTCATTTTTTTCGTGTTGCTTGGCCTTATTTTCAGAATGGAGGATTACATACAGTAAAGTCTCGTTATATCGATATTCAAGGGAGTCCGAAAAAATATCGATATAACCGGGACTATCGATATATCCGACCCTGTTTGCATGTAATTTTCTCCGTGCGTGCATAGAAATAGTATCGATATAACCGGGACTATCGATATATCCGATATCGATATAACGAGACTTTACTGTATCTAAATTGAAATAATTTTTCAAACTGGACTTTCAATCGAAGCAGGGGATAATAATTAAATGAAGACCAACACCGGACTGTATAGCTCACAAACGGCGAGGGATGGATGTAAATCTCCCGGACAGCTTCTCCGCTTTTTGGCCCATAAGGATCTCTTTGAAACTATTCCTGAGGCGACAAAGTTGCTCCAGCTCGTGCTCATTGTTCCAGCTACTACAGCATCAGTGGAGCGGTCATTCTCGGCACTGAAAAGACTGAAAACATACAGTCGGAACAGGACTGATTAAGGACGACTTTCTACAGTGGCAGTGATCTCCTTTGAGATAGAGAGACTTTTAAAACCGAAGAAAGATAAGGAAGGCTTCTACAAAGAAGTTATCAATGCCTTTCTTCAGAAGGAGCGGCTAATGGACTGCATTTATAAGTAAAGGTAACTGAAGCCGTTGAGGAAGGAGCACACACAACTGCGGAGACGTGTTTATTCCAACGGCTAACAAGTGGATATACTCTGAACATGGGAAAATGCAGTAAAATAGTCTTATCATAACCAAGCCCTTGGCTGTACACCTGCTGGGTGAGATACATGGTCTTAGTGCCCGCCACAACACGATAATAACTTTTTTTAATTCTTTTTTTCTATGCTACAGTTTGTGTATATAAAGAATGCTGACATGACATTTTAAACAAAACAAGTTAACTGTTGCCAATCAAATGGTGAATAAACTACTCTGTTGAGTTCATATGTTTGTAAATCTGACTGTGATGACGTCAGTGCCTCACCAGCCATGAACCTAACCGCACGTCACTGCACAGAAAACAATAATTCCATAAACATCCACAATTGGTTAGACACAAATATGTGCTTTTTCTTGATAGCTGATGTAATTGTGCTGTCCACAAGGCTCGTAGATTAGGCCTGGGGGCACTGGCGGCATCTTTTTGAGGGCAGTGAGAGGCTTGGTGTTTGAGCATATGGAGGTGTCGTCAGCAATGTTCATGGCCCTGCAGGAAACGTGGAAGTCTAAAATGTCTGTGAGGCTGTGCAGGGACAATGAAAATCTTGCCAGCTGTGTTAACAGTGTTGTGAGTCTTTCCCTGGGAGACAACTGCCAATGTAGCTTCCATACCAGAGTGATACAACCAGTGATGACACAATCACTGGCCATCTGTTTTGCTTCTCTCATAGCGTGTTGATGTTTTGGTGATTTTGCATGACAGGTTGATAACATCATCAATAGATTTTGTGATGTATGCAGTGACATCCATCCATACATCCAATCCATCCATCATCTATACATCAAAGAAATGTAATCTGGAGTGGCATTTTAAAATGATACTCAAACGATACAACATGGATGTTCCTCAGAAAACGGCTTTATGAGTTGCATTTGGGGTTCGCATTTGGGGTTCGCCTCCCTGTCGCTGTATTTCTTCCTTCAAGAATTGGTGCATGGATGGATGGATGGATGGATGGATGGATGGATGGTTGGATGGATGGATGGATGGATGGATGGATGGATGGATGGATGGATGGATGGATGGATGGACGGACGGACGGACGGATCTTCAGCAATACTGTATTTAATTTACCCGGTATAGTACAATTATCGGATTTTCCTACAAATTACAAATAATACATTTGTCAAACTGTAATGTTTTATAGTGTGCCAAATGCATTTATTTTATGAACACCTGAAGAATAACACCAAATATGAAGAGGGGGGAAAACATCTGATTAGCTTTCAATGTTCTGTATCCCCCATTTTTATGACTGTTATGTACCCATGCATTATGCATGAATATATTATTTTTTTATAATTACCTGTTGCTACTTGAGTGGCTCAAACTACCAATGACAAATTTATTTTATGTTTATAAACTTGCTTTATAATACTGATCCGGATTCTTCATGTGGATCATGTCTTCATAGAACATCCCACCGCAGCAAAGTGGATTTTGATTGAACATGGAACACAAAGGTGACACTTCTATTTCAATGTTTTAGGCTTTAGTTTAACTGTATTGAGCTGCCGCGCATGTCCTTTGATTGTAATGCCTATTGATTTTTTTTACAAAACCCGAGAAAGGAAGTTGACTAAGTGACATTGAATCAGGAAAGAGGCCATCCGATTCTAGTTTCAGGAAAGTCAAGTATTCATTTGCTGGCATCTATCATGGCTGTACACACTTAACGTATTGTATAGCAACCTCCATGCAAACAAGGTCGCTGGATAAGAAGGACACTGTTGTTTATTTCAAGGAACCGATTGATCAAGGAAGAAACATAATAAAACTATATCAGGACACATTTGAGCTCATGCTACTTATCAGAGTTACAGTAGTGCTCTTTAGATATTGGTGAAGAGTGGAGAAGAAATATTTTAAGAGATAGGTTTTTCAAATTATCACACAAGACGGGCCTGTTTTGTGACATTGATGAAGATACGAAGGTATTCATTTGTGTCTTCATATTAAGGGAGCTCATTGAAGTAAGATCACATTGAAATGTATATCGATGAGAAGATTTCTTCAGCCGTCATCTGTACAAATTTGAAGGTTTCGGACATTTCGCCTCCTATCCAAGATAATGTCCAGCCATGGCGGCGCTGGACACAGCTATGATAGGTCGCTACTCTCAGGTTGGGGGGAGCAGAGGACCACTCCCTGTGGCCCCACTGATTGTTCCTACATTCCTTACTAACGACTGGCCCATTTCCCCCACTCCCACCGGTATCATCTCATCAACATTACGAATGTTGCCTCACCTGTTTTGCCTAAGCAGGCTATTGTATGAACGATCCAAATTGAACCTCACCCCACCAGACCAGTTTAATGAAGGATTTTGAAGGATAGGAGGCGAAACGTCCGAAACCTTCAAATTTGTACAGATGACGGCTGAAGAAACCTTCTCATCGATGGACCACTCCTGTATGACTGAGAGCTTACACAGACGTATTGAAATGTATACAAATAATAAGAATAGTTCTGAATACGCAGCTGCTTTTTTGGATCAATTCCAACAAATACACAAGGAAAATCTTGTACATATAAATGATTGGCCATCACTTTATGTCTCACAATGGTGAGATGACATGATTTTTTAATGAGAGCCAGGCTTGTAAATTACAATTAGAGTAAAACACAAAGATTTATTGTCACTGTTCTTACTTGCAGTACCTTAGTCTGTCTTGATGATTCAAGATGTTGGTCAAACGAAATTGAATTCAAAAATATTTTAAAAGTGCTATCAAAATCCTGACTTTGTCATGATCTGGTTGGCGACCAACGGGGGGCGCTGTCGGCCCCGCCTACACCTGCACAGGTGCTGGTCGTCCCGATCAGATTGGCGACCAGCGGGTAGCGACGTCAGCCCTGCCTGCAGCCTCGCAGGTGTTGGTCGTTTAATCATTGACACTTAAACGGACACCCGGCACGACCATCCGGTGCCGGTTCATTGTTTGTTTGCTGCTTGGTTGCTGCATGCATCGTGTACGTGTTTGTTTAACCTTGGCGGGCTTTTACTTTTGGTCTTCTTTTTCTACTTTGTATTTTTTCCATTCAGATGATTTTGATGTTTTACATTTTGTTCCAGCTGACCTTTATTTTAATACAATTTGTCAAACAATCTCCTGCTCCCTCCTGCCTGCTTTTTGGGATCCGCACCCGCCATCACCACCTTGCAAACCGTGACAGACTTCCCTACTTTGTGATTAACTAGTGTGTGATAAGGGGTTGATTTGCGAGTTATCACACAAATATATGTTTTGTACAACAGTTGCAAAGAACGAGGCATAAATCCATGCTAACTTCTTATTTTTTATTGTCTATTAATTATTAATATCATGATTGTAACTATGCATAGTGAGCAAAAAGCAGGTCTAAGTTGTGGCACACTATTTTGGATTGGAATAGCCTTTATTAGTCTCGCAGTGGGGACATTTACATTCCACAGCAGCAAAGTTGTGAAAGGAAAGGAAGATGTAGAAAAACAAAATGCAGGAGCTTCTGTAAAGGCAGCCACTCTCGCTGCACCATCCTATCTTGAAGTCAAAACAACCAAAAAAACAAAATAACAAATAATGTGACACAACACAAAATACACAGAGACTCATCAAATTTTAAGCACTTTCCGCCCCCTCTTTATTGTATAAAGCAGTTCTGGATGAGAGGATCAAATCGTCCTTTTCACTAGTGGATCAGGGACGTCATGATGGAATGTGCATGTCTGCTACAAGCTAAATGTTGAAAGCAAACACAAAGCTCTAGCAACCATCGGCAAAAAGAGATTTTCTCCTACTTCATCTCCTATGCCACGTAAATCCACTTCAATTCCAACCCGTGACAGTTCCACACACACATCGGTGCTCTGTGCTGACAGTCCTTTTGTCTCATTGCGGGCTCCTCAAGCCATGCATCCATCTAGCAGCAGACTTGGTGTATCTAATCAAAGCACAGACAGACCGAGTTAGTACTTCACTGATATTTAATTTACAAATATGAGAAAAGCATCAAACCCTCTGAATCAGTGTGGAAATCAGTTAATACGTTATTAATTTTGTCCGGTTAATATATTTATAAAATCAGCCCCTCACTGTGGTGTGTGTGAGTGTGTGTGTGTGTGTGTGTGTGTGTGTGTGTGCATGTGCGTGTGTGTGTGTGTGTGTGCGTGTGCGTGTGTGTGTGTGTGTGTGTGTGTGTGAGAAACTGGTTAGTCACACACAGAAACTTGATTGGGTGTGGAAGACGCTGTGATGTCACGAGAGGCTGTGTCCTGGAGGGGAAATACATCCCCCTAAGATGGCTCCACCCAGAGAGAGTCTTGGCCCCAGCTGGTGGAAGGCAGCAATTCAAACCACACACCTGCGGCTGATCACGGCTTGATTGGCAGGCAAGGCTCTTAAGGCAGAGAGTCTCTGAGTGAGGAGCTTGGGGAAAGACAAGCTCGATTGCTGTGCTCTGTGAAGAAGTTGATTGCTGCGTGGAACTCATTGCCAGTTGGGACCACACGACAGGACACTGGATTTGGACCTTGCTAAAGGTGGCTAGGCTACATGAGGAGGACGTCAAGAGGGGTGAGGCCTAGAGACTCTTGGAAAAGAACCCCGTCTTCAGTTTGACCTCAGAAGAGACTTTATTTGGATTTAAGTATTGGAAGAGACACTATTCAAACCTTTGTTGCTTGTGAATTCCCCCCGAAACCCTTGATTAAAACTTTTGTTTGTATCCAAACCTGTCATCCATTGCACTTCTTGTCCTGTCCCGCTGAGAGCTAGCCTCTCATGATATCACAATGCCCACATCACTGCAGCCAACTATAAGTCATCTGCAACTGGATTTCTTTGTATACTTTCTTAAAAACATACTTTGCATAAACTTCATCAACTCCAGCAAGTCAATAATGCTTTTGTCATATTAAATGTGTGTCTCTTGGGGTTAATTGAAAGGGAATGGGTTGAACTGTTTCAATTGGCTGGGAATGAAGTCATCCGCGGCGACTCCCACACCAGTGCAAATATCCGTTTGTTCAAGACCTATTGTGGATACAAAAGAGAAAATACTTCACTAAAAATGAGAAGCCACTACATTGTTACATGGGGAGGAAGATGTGTTAAATTAATTAATTGAAGGTATTCGGAAACAAAAAAACCCACAGAAATGAAATTAAAGTTCAGCATATACAACATTTCTTTTTATTCCATTGAAGAATTGATTTTTTTTCCTCCCTTGATGTCCTTGTTTCTTTTTTTCTGAGTTGGATGGACCTCACTGAGCAGATAAAGATCCACTTTTATCTCAAACTCCATCGGCAATTATGGAGCAGTCAAAAAATAATCTAATCTCTTATTCTATCCAAAAGACCCCGAGTGAGATTCTCAGTATAGGAGAAAAAGAAGGTGATTGACAAAGTCAAAAGAATAAAGCTCTTCTCTTGAATCCATCCCACTGTCGTATGACATCGTCAGCGTATGGCCTCCATTGAGCCCAAAATTATGTCATGCATTCATATGTCAAGAGATCGACTTCACACATTGAGCACAAACACATTTTTATCATTTGTGAAGAACACCCTGGCTAAAAGTGAACCGTGAAACGGTCCTAGCCGGTATCCATTTTCAAAGGTACCCATTTTTTAACACGACGAGGGGATAACAGATAGCAGTAAGCGTTCAATGTTTCCATTACCGTTGAATTGAGCTGTTCTTCAGTCAACAATACTTTCTGACCTCTTGCTATTTATTGTAGGTCAAGCTCCATTTGGTGGAGTAGACTAATTAGTTGTCCGAGTCATGCAGTATGTAAACAGTAAAGATGCAGTGATTCTCTGAACACAATTAAATGTGTTCCCTTTTTAATTTGTATGCTCCATTAACTAAATGAGTAAAAAGGAGTGTGGTGACTTTTTAATGATGTGAGGATTCACTGGTGGGTTGAAATTTACATATTAATGAGGGTATCAAGAAGAGCT
Source organism: Hippocampus bargibanti (assembly GCF_051943395.1). NCBI lineage: Eukaryota > Metazoa > Chordata > Actinopteri > Syngnathiformes > Syngnathidae > Hippocampus > Hippocampus bargibanti. The sequence goes on along the minus strand of NC_142739.1, from coordinate 18,160,117 downwards.
TTTTACTTTTCATGTCAGCACAAGCGAAACATTTTCCCCTAAGTGTCTGTCACGAAAATAAGGCCTGTACCTCCAAAAACCTGCTTCTTAACCAAAGCCATTTGCAGCAATTGTAGCCCTTACCTTGTTAAAATGAGCACCTTGATGATTGCTGTTGAAGTGATTGAGCTGGCTTGATCGAAGGTTGCAAACTGTGGATGATGAGAGAAAACGAGTTAAGGTGAGTGAGGTGAAAAGAATTTCAAAACGGGTATAAAATGTGAACGGAAATAAAATGGGGAACCATGACATTAAAACTAAATTTAAATTAAAATCATATTCTAACCCAAATAAATACATGTTTGTTCTTCTAGCAGAAAAACACACACAAAGACACACAAACAGACACACACACACACACACACACACACACACACACACACACACACACACACACACACACACACACACACACACACACACACACACACAATAATTCCTCTGGTAGTTTGATCAATAATTATTGGTATGCTCTGCAATATCTCTAAACTTAGTTGTTGAAAATTATTGGTTGTTTTTACCCTGTTGTAAAAGTCAGCTACATTGTCATTTATGAAACATAGATTATTATTACTATTATTGTTGTAACTACTACTACTATTGTAACTATATATTTTTATGACAATATCAACCAAATGCATTATTTGAAATGATAAAAAAAAAAAAACGCAAACGCAAACACAAACGGAAATGCAGACAGTTTACCGCGCATGTGCAGGTTATGCTTTTATCAATCCAACTGTACACAGTGATACAAAAAAATATACGATTGGAGTTTCCTTTAGCTGATTTGCCGTGACAAGAGTAGCAATCGGCGGCAGCATTGTCGCTGGCTACCAGCAGTTGAGACAAACTGTATGAAGGTTGTAGTATGCCGTACATCATTTGAAGTGACAACAAAACACAAACGTATAAAATACGAGGAAAATATGAGTGGACAGATATGGAATACGAGCAAATGCACTACACGACAAACTCATACTTTCATTTAGCAATTTCATCAATGAATGAAGCATTTCCAATTGAAGATTGAAATCTACATTTGGAAATATTGTCTTCCTCTTTACATTGACAATTTTTAGAGTGTCTTGCGTTGTGATCACTGTTATGGACGATTTAAAGCAAATACGGTAAAAAGGAACAAAAAGATGCGTGCGAGTTGACAGCGGGGGGCGGGGCTGACTCTCCCGGCCGCCCTCCACCTGCTGTCAATTCTCTAATCACGGACATGGGGCATTTACACAGTTCGCGGTCACCTCGCGAATGCCGGATGATTGACTCACCTCGCCTCTCTACCGTACCCGGACTCTTCCTTCGATGCGCGAGTGTATCCGGTCCGAGGTATTCTCCCTGCGTCCCATAAATTTATGTCATCTTCCGGCATTGCATAAATTTGCACCCTCGTGTGCCATTTGCTTTTTGGCATAGTAAGCGGGTCGGCTCACCCCCTTCCTCCTTACTCGCTGTGTTTCCTTTTATTTGTGAATAAACATCCTGCTTGGTTAGTACGTCTCTGCTTTGGGATCTCAAACATTCCACTACGTTCTGACAAGGCAGCGTGACAGAATCATCCGGCCAAACAGGAATCCTGCCGACAGAGACAGGATCCTGTCTGCCCTCGCAGATCAAGCAGAGTGGCTGAGCCAACTGGGTCAGGCCGTCGCGGAAGTCCGTAGGGACGTCACTAGGTTGGCTCACCGGGTGGAGAGGATCGAAATCAGTAGTGCTTCTGCCCCGGCGACTCCGCCTTCCCTGTCCCCGTGTCGGAAGCCCAATCTCCCGCACCCGTCGCGATACGGAGGGGAGTCTGGACAAAGTTTTTGATCCATTGTTTTTGACCAGCAACCCGCCGTTTACAACACTGATGCGGCGAAAGTGGCATATGTCACCTGCTTGCTCTCCGGCCAGGCGGCGTCTTGGGCGTTGGCCATCTGGGAGTCCAAACCCGAACTGCGATCCTCCTTCCCGGAATTTGTCACCAAGCTGCGCCAGGTATTTCACCACTCGGTGAGAGGGGGAGAAGCGGAAGGGCAACTATGGGACTACTGCCAGGGCACCCGGTCGGCGGCTGAGTTCTCGGTTGCCTTCCGTATCCTGGCTGCCTCCAGCGGGTACGAAGACCGAGCCCTTCGGGGACTGTTTCGGCGCGGGTTGAACTCGTCGCTCAAGGATGAGTTAGCCACCCGCGACGAATGCGCCAGCCTGAACGATCTCATAGAGCTCACGCTTCGGTTCGACAACAGGAGACATCAGGAGAGAGCCCGGGAACGTGGAGCCCGGAAGAGGCCCGAACCGCCGGCGGGAAACCGAGGGGCCGGCAACCGGACCACCTGTCGCGGAGTGCACCCAGAAGCAGAGCGCGAGCCCACACTGCTGGGAGCCGGACGGGAGGGCCTGGCGAGGGAAGCACTGTCGAGACCCCCCGGTGACTATAAGCCGTCCGTCGCTCTCCCACAGCGGGCTCCCATTCTACCCAGAAGTAGAGTTACTACGCAGAGGTTGGTGCTGAGCGGCGAGGTCGACAGACCCACCAAGGTTATCCCCATCAAGGCCCTGGTGGAGTCAGGGGCTGGTGGATGTTTTATTGACGCCCACCTCGCATCCGAGCTGGAGAGAGCTCCAGGCTGGTGCTCCGCTTCCCAACTCCCGGCTGTACCAGGTCTCCCAGCCGGAACAGGAGGCCCTGAGGGACTACATCAACTCCTCCCTCGCGGCCGGACTCATCCGTCCGTCTCGGTCCCCACTGGGAGCGGGATTTTTCTTTATCGAAAAGAAGGACAAGTCCCTGCGCCTGTGCGTAGACTATCGCGGGCTCAACGACATCACAATAAAGAATACCTGCTCCCTCTGATCGACTCGGCCTTCGCACCACTGCAGTCTGCCACCTTCTTCACTAAACTGGACCAGAGACTCCACCCTTGCGCCGTCTTCTCCCGCCGCCTCAGTCCTGCGGAGGCTAACTATGACGTAGGCAACCGGGAGCTTCTCGCAGTCGTGTGGGCCCTGCAGGAGTGGAGGCACTGACTGGTTGACAAGGTGTCCCGCCAGCCCCCGGCGGGGCTGCTCCACCTGCTTCCAGTTCCTCCGCACCCTTGGTGCCACATCTCCTTGGACTTTATCACTGGCCTCCCCCCTTCCCATGGCAAGACGGTGATCCTCACGGTAGTGGACCGTTTCTCTAAATCGGCCCACTTTGTGCCGTTGGCCAGGTTGCCGTCCGCCATAGAGACGGCAACCCTATTGGTCAACCACGTCGTCCGTCGCCACGGGACAATCCCTATGGACATCGTGTCTCACCGGGGTCCTCAGTTCGTGTCCCGGGTCTGGAAGCGATTCTGCAGGGCCATGGGGACGTCGGCCAGCTTGTCATCAGGGTACCACCCCCAGTCCAATGGCCAGACCGAGCGGAAGAACCAAGACCTGCGCTGTGTGTGCCTCCATCATGCCGTCCATCTTCCATGGGTGGAATACGCCCACAACACCCTCGTCTCGTCAGCCACATATCGGTCCCCATTCATGTTGGCCTAAGGCTACCAGCCCTCTTCCCCACACAGGAAGGTGAGGTGGAGGTCCCGTCGATACAGCACCAACTTCGGCAGGCCCATCGGGTGTGGAGGGAGACCGGGGAAGCCCTGTCATGCACGGCGGCCCGGAACCAGAGGGTCACGGGTCGTCGTCGCCGCCAGGCACCGGACTACCAGGTTGGGCAGGAGGTGTGGCTGTCCACTAGGGATCTCCGGCTGGCCGGGACGTCGGCCAAATTGGGGCCGCGCTTCACGGGCCCCTTCCCCATCGAGGCCATCCTCAGTCCGGTCTCGGTCAGGCTCCGGCTGCCACCCACGATGAAGGTCCACCCAGTATTCCACGTGTCACTCATCAAGCCGGTGGAATCCAGCCCCTTGGCCTCCCCTCCTGCCCAGCTTCCCCCTCCACAGCTGGAGGAAGGAGGACCGGTCTACACTGTGCGGGTGATCCTGGACTCACGGCGCAAGGGTAGGGGTTTCTAGTACCTGGTCGACTGGGAGGGCTATGGACCGGAGGATCGTCATTGGGCCCGAGACTGGATCCTGGACCCCTCGCTTCTACAGGCGTTCCACGAGGCGTACCCGTCTAAGCCGGGTTGGCTGCCGGGAGGCGTCCGTTGAGGGGGGAGGGGTACTGTCACGTGCGAGTTGACAGTGAGGGTGGGGCTGCCTCTCCTGGCCGCCCTCCACCTGCTGTCAATTCTCTAATCACGGACATGGGGCATTTATACGGTTCACGGTCACCTCGCCAATGCCGGATGATATACTCACCTCGCCTCTCTACTGTACCTGGACTCTTCCTTCGATGCGCGAGTATATCCGGTCCGAGGTATTCTCCCTGCGTCCCGTAAGTTTATGTCATCTTCCGGGATTGCGTATATTTGCACCCTCGTGTGCCATTTGCTTTTTGGCGTAGTAAGCGGGTCGCATCACCCCCTGTCTTCTTACTCGCTCTGTTTCCTTTTATTTGTGAATAAACATCCTGCTTGGTTAGTACGTCTCTGTCGCCTGGTTTGGGATCCCAAATATTCCACTACGTTCCAACGAGTCAGCTGCTGTCACTCTCGCTCGGAACGTGACAGAAGAACAATGTGCAGGTGTGCACAATGAGTCACACGAACAGGACGCAACGCTGCTCTAATAAAAGTACATTTTTTCCCAGTACAAAATCACTCAAGCAGGCTACGCTATCCATCTCCCCAGGTAGATGCAGATGAAATAAAGAGAGCATGCTCTAAAGAACATTGGGAGACATCAACACAAAATGCACCACAGTCCATATAAACACTGCAGTCCCTCATGGGTTTTCCTGTCAAGACTAACATACCCACTTGGCTTGTCGTACGTATAATGTGCTCTGACTTGGAGAGACGGCGATGTTGGGCTGAAATTTGGAAAAGGATGAAGAAGCCTTGACAGTATGAGCACAAATTCGTGATTTATTTTCATTGGCAAATGGCAGCAACCACCGTTTAGATTTTGCGTCCATGGGTGATTAATGACTAAAATAGCATATTTCCCTTTTCATCGTTAACAGAGACAAACAACCATGTCATCAATTTAAAGTACCGCCTCTTCCCCACAGTTACTTCAAATACATTCCAGCTCACCTGCAACCCTTCAAAGCGTGAGTCGTAAATAATGTTTTTAAAAAAATGTTTCAATTATAATTTTAAATCAATGACATTTTGAAAAAATAAACTGCAAAAAATAATCACAAAATCTGTAGATTGGCCACCCTATCAATTATTGATTGATATTCTATTTTGTTTGACCAGTATATTTTGTTAAAGGGTTTGATGAAACTCAAACGATGGCAGAAACACATCCTGTGCATTTATATATTCTTGCTTTCTGCATGACTAGTAACAGCCTCAGGAGTTGGAGCCGTGCTTTAAGATCCTTAATAATTTATGACACAATAATTAATATTTAAAGCAAATTTACAAGGGAGTTTGTCAGCAAAATGAATGGTTTTTCTTCACGTGAAGGTGTTCTGCAATATTTCAGAGAGCCTTGTAATATTCAAAAAGAAATAAAGATTTAACTTTTCTCAGTGCCTCTAAAACCAATAAAAACACTTCTTGGGACTTATATGTCGAAAAATATAAATATTTCTTCATGACAATTCTTTCAAATTTTCTGTTCCTATTTTGATATATTAGACCAAGGGTCCCCAAACCTCTTCCTGTGAGGGCCACATAACTTTTCCCTTCTGTGATGGGGGGGTGTCAGTTTGTCACAGAAAAAGTGTGACGATCGTAGGGGAGCTAAAAATGTGTTTTCCAGAAAGCCACACATAACCAATTAACCATTTACAGGTTCTTTACAGAAAAAAGTCACGAAACAAATAATAACACTATTAATGAAATAAATAATAACTAAATAACCCTTTCTGAGTTCTTCACAAAAAAAGAAATAAATAACACTATTTATGAAATAAATAATAACTAAATAACTCTCTCTGGGTTCTTCATAGAAAAACAGGAAATAAATAACACTATTTATTAAATAAATAACAACTAAATAACTGTGTTCTTCATAGAAAAAAAACATGGAACATTAACTTTCTGTTGTGCCATGCACGATCTTAACAGATAAAAGGTCAGCTCAGTTGTCAGAGAAGACACATATGAGCAGTCTCTTAAAGTTGTGTTCCTTCCTTATAATCATTTTGTAGGTTCCAGTAGGCTTGTAGACACCGCTGTTTGCAGCTCTCTCTCATTAACTTCCCTGTGAAAACCACAAAGGAAGCAGGTTGAGAAAGTGAACTAAGTGATACAGCACCTACACAGCACAATACATTTCACTATCAGTATGTCTGGAAAGATGGATGTTATCCCAGTAGATTTTATTATAATTTCAGTAAAGTCTTGTTATATCGATATTCTCGGGAGTCAGAAAAATATAGATATAACCGGACTATCGATATATCCGATCCTGTGCCGCACTGCATTAACAAAAGCCACCAAAAGGGGGCAGCCAAGCGCCATAAAGAAACGGAGCTGGCCATGAGCTCCCATTTTGTGCCTCTTTTTTTTTTGGGTGAGAGATGTTCCCCCAATGTTGCCTCAAAATGGCACATATAATTATTTAATGATTGCAAACATGTATGCTTTAATCTTCAGAACTACAGTGTATTTGAATCATATTCATAACTGGATGTGTAACAAGAAAGCATATTCTCCGAATCTGAAGCCATTGTTTGGATTCACAAGCAATGCAAGACGGCTTGGCGTGAAGTCATTTTTATTGGTGTTTTGCATTTGAATAAATAGTGACATCGGTTGTCCTTTAATACGCAGTATGGAATGTTAATAATTTTCAAAATCATCACGCTTCAGCAGACAAAACAAGAAACATTGTTGCAAAAAACGATTGCATTCATATACAGTACAGTGGGCATGTACATAACACAACAGGGAAACTGCAACACTTGTATTATGTATACAATTTAAAAAAGTCATCAATCTTCTTCTGCTTCCCATTTTTACCTTTTAACACAAACACTTCAATCTCGTCTGCTACACACGAGCTAGCGTCTGAAAATGAAAATGGCTCTGCTACAGGGGTGCTGGGCACATAACAAACTCACGTGACCAAGTCGACCAATGGCGCGACCAATGGCGGGTCACGTGACCAAGTCGACCAATGGCGCGACTGATGGTGTTTCACGTAACCAAGACATGTGACCAAGTCGACCAATGGCGTGACCGATATATCGATATAAACAACAAAAATGGCCGGCGGGGGATGAAAAGGAGCACCGTAATAACCGGATTATCGTATTAACCGGGTATCGTACTAAACGGTACTAATTATACATAAAAAGACTAGAAATGTGCAAGGGAAATGAAAATAGTATCGTAATAAGCGGTACTATCGATATAACCGATATCGATATAACGAGACTTTACTGTATATGAAATATTATGAAATATCATTATATTTGTTTATGCTCAGAATGACTCATTCAAGTCAGAAAAGTGAGCTTACCTATGTATGTTCATCAGTGTGAACTGTGGGTCTACATCTCGCTAGTGAGAAGTTGAATATCTGGTTCCATTCTAGTTACAGCCAGTCTCAAGCACTGATGCAAATGTCCTTCTGTGAATCTTGATCTCATCGGAGATTTCAGCAGGCTCATGCGAGAAAAGCTTTTCTCGCAGATATACGTGCTGCCAAAAACCGTGGACATTTTCATTGCATGTTTTTTGATGTTTGGATATGTGTCGTTCTTTCAGAGCATCACAGTTCTGTAACTCAGGTCCAACTTCTCCATTGTTTGGTACACTTGGTCAAAAATATCCCCTCCCGTTGTAGTCCCTTTGAGACTTTGAAGGGCTGCCAGCTCCTCGCATATCTCAAAGTTTGCACTAACTCCACAAATAAAAATGAGCAGTTGCGCTGTGTCTTGTGTCTCTCATCCAGTGCTAATGAAAAAAGTCACATTCTTTCGTCTTCTGCTGCAGCTGGGTATATACATTCATTACGATTCCTTCACCGCGTCCTGTGATTGTACTCGCCGACTGACTTACGGCATTATATGCATCTTTCTTCTCGGGACACAACTCCTCCACGACAGCATCCATACATTTCTTAACAAACTCTCCGTCCGTGAAAGGCTTACCGCTGCTTGCTATCAGCTTAGCAACCCGAAAGCTGGCCTGAATGGATGGCTTCTTCAGCTGAGCTTGGCGTACAAATGTATTCTTCTGAGATAGTAGTCCACTTTTCGCTTTGAGAGTTTGTCTGCTCTTATTTGGCCATGCAAGCAATCATACTTGTCTTTGTAACGGGATTCATCGTGTCGGCGAAGATTTTATTGTTTGAATACCGCCACCACTTCTTGACAGATGAGACAGACAGACTTTTGTTTGCATTGAACATAAAAAAATCGTTTGTCCACTGCAGGTTAAATACCCTGCATTCTGAATCAATTTTTCTCTTACCTAACCTTTTCGCCATTATTCCGTTCACTCTTTGACAGGAAGGTTTACTAGATAAAACGGGTCTGGGACCAAACTGAGCACACCTGAATGTACCACCGGACTCCCCTCTACTTCCTCATACGTCACTTTCTTGTGTCGCGTCGCATTGTGACCGACTCCTTTCTATTTTGAGCAGGCGTGTTTGTATTGTTCAATCACGATTATAAACAACATACATTGATTACATTGATTAAAATAGGAACAGATAATGATCGAAAACCGTCCTTTGACTTGTAAGAGATTTTTTTTATTTTTCTGGAGGCTAAATAGGAAAAAAATCAAATAGCATCTCTGGTATTGTTCAGAGGGCCGGGGCAAATGTGCTGATGGGCCGGATACGGCCAGTGGGCCGTAGTTTGGTGACCACTGTATTAGACTAATACATGGGTCCATGTTTTTTTTAAACTGACAGCCACTTCTTGGTAGGGATTGTACCAATTTGATAGACTTCTGAAATAATATTTAGTTAGAGTAGAACAGATTTGTTAAAATGAGCTTGATATATCGATCATTTGCCAATAATTAGGAAACAGATAAAGATCAGACCCAACACATTTTCAGGAGGCTGTACATTTTCAAGTGATCACGACAGCAACATTCTGAGAAAAGAATCATGACGACTGGTGAGCTATTTTTAGAAAAAGCCCATGAGCTGCCTATATAATGTTTTTTTTTTTTTTTTTTTTTTTTTGGGGGGGGGGGGATCCTGCTGCATGCAGGCACCTCGTTCATGAGTATCAGTTTCCTTGTCTCTATGCTGTAAACTGCTCATCCCGATTTCATTTTCTATTTTAGAAATGCGGATGCAACATCTCCATATGGAATATAAATTAAAGTGACCCAATTATTCCATTAAAAAATGTAATGCAATAAACTGATTTGTGGATTTCTCATTCGAAAAAAAGGATTGTTGCTTGTTTAGGAGATTAAACTGGATCAGTTTTAAAAAGCAACAATGTTTGCTACGGCAGTAATCCTACATGTTATTCGGATGCCTTGAAGGTGTTGGCTGCTGGATTTGTTATTGTTACATTTATTTTCTATTTTTGTCAGCTTCTTATCATGAGACTCGCTTTATTTGAGGTTTGAAGAATGTCAGCTGTCATCGGTGTATTTTCCAGGTTTGTCAAACTACTGTCTGTTTTTTTGATTTTTACTTACACTCGTATCAACACATCAGTGAGGAATATTTCATTTCCTTCATTGTGATGTAATCCGCTGTCAAATGCTGGAATTTACTCCTTGCATTTTAAATAGATAATTCAGAAGAAAGAAAAAGCCATCCATTTGTCTTACTTTGAGGCTTTTCACAATGCAGAAGTATACTTAATCAATTTTCGAGATAAATTATATTACTTGTAGTTGTATTGGAGAGTTCAGGGGCGGTGGAGGGGTTCTTCTTCCATGGGGAACAGACGCTGATGGTCTGAAAGAAGAGGACACTACCCGCATTAGAGCAAAATATACAACCATGCTTTCTCATATCCTTTATTTGTCCCATATGAGGAAATGGGCGGGTGAGAAAATGTATTTATATGGGAAATACGTTTTTGGTCTGTCCTTAATACGAGAGGTCACCACCCTCATTGAACCTGATGGATGGATGGATGGATGGATGGACGGATGGATGGATGGATGGATGGATGGATGGATGGATGGATGGATGGATGGATGGATGGATGGAGGGAATGATACACATACACATTAAATAGCGTGTGTGCTTATGACGGGTATGACTTTACAATTGACTGATTCAACAAATTACAATTACGTTATTTGATTGTTGCCCACACACCCACTAACTTTACTCACTGTGCTACAGATGTAAATTAAATAATTGAGTCGATTGATTACATTTAAGACAGTAAATCTAGGGAAAATGATTCAATACTGACAATGATTGCTAAAAAAAATCACAATTAGGTCAATAGACTGGATGTGTTACTAACACAGACATCACAGATGACCAACTGGTCGTCAAAAAAAACCCTGGAGCACAATAGATGTCCATCCCTGTCGATTTGCATAATCCCAATATCCAATACCGAGTACAGTGGGGCCTTGGTTTACGAACTTAATTGGTTCCCAGACAGAGTGTGTAAGGTGAAAAGTGTGTATCCCAAAAATTAATTTCCCATAGGAAACCATTAAAATGAGAATAATCCGTTCCCAGGTCTCCATATAATATAATTTTCAACTAAATAAGACTTAAAACTGCACACAATATACCTTATTCTATGTATAATAAATGTGCTATTGTATTGGAATGAAAGAAATACACTGCATTGCACAAAGTCACTTTATTTACATTTGTGATGGTCGTTGATGGCTCTTAATTGACACCTGTTGCTTTTTGACTTGTAAGGTCTTATGAAACTGAGGCATCACATTATCATTGTTGATTATTCTCTATTTTCTGGATGGAACTGTTCAATAAAAGCCTGCACATCACAAATTATTCCATGCTGCTTTCAAGGATCGAAGGGTAACATCATGCCAAGCCTTTTCTATCAGCTGAACACAATGATACTGCCATATTCCGAGCGTGACAGGGATAGCTGACTCGCCGGAACGTTAATCAAAGGGCTTGGATCCCGAAGCAGGCGGCAGAGACGTAGGTGCTGGCAGTGATTTTATTACAACAAAAGGCGCGAGTCCGATGATTCCACGGACCCGGAATGACGCGACAAAAGAAGGCGGGCGGGGGGCGATCCGTCCAGCCTATCAAGCTTGGCAAAATAAAATGGCACACGGGGGTGCAAAAACTCGCCATCCCGGAAAGCAACAAACGTACGCGATCGCGGCTAACAATCACCTCGGGTGAAGCAAACTCTTGTGCTGGCAAGTCCAAGACACTGGCGAGGCGCGATGCGTCGTAACCATGTCACTGACTCGTTGAAATGTCCCAGTATCGTGATCAGGGTATTGACAGCAGCTGGCGGAGGTCCGGAGCGGCGGCCCCGCCCCAGCTGTCAACTCGCATGTGATAAGTTTGCTGTCATTAGTCACGTGAAAGCATCGATTAAATAACACCTATGTGTAAAGCTTTGTTGCGAAGGATGGTAGCAATGGTTAACTTAGCATATCGGTTCCGGGCTCTTTATTTGTAGAATGGTAGGAGAAAGTTACTCACAGGGAAGTGACACACAGATGTCTCGGAGAGCTCGATCGTGGCGTGGAGTCGAGCAAGTCGTACTGTGAAACTCCGTTCGATTCTGAGCAGGTCTCTGGCAGTTGCGTGTGTGTCTGAGTCCGAGATGATTCTGATCTTCTGTCCCGCCTTTTTACCATTTCCAAGCGTGGGAAATGTGTCAGGCTGAGAATCACATGAAAGCCGTGGTGCGCACCTGTGACACCACAAACGCACACCTCATTCGTGTTTCTCAATGATCTCCTTCGTCTCCTTGACTGTAATTTTGTTTTGTGTCTTCTTCGGCTCAACACGAGCCTGTGGTGGGGTCTTTTTCGGTCCCATAAATGCAAAAGTATTGTTCAAGACGATCGACGTGTGCACTCATAGAAAGGGGGTGTGTAAAGGTAGGCCGGCTGGGGCGCTGTTCGGTCGTGTGCTTTGGTGTTCTTCCGCCGAAGACTACTCCGCCACCCTTGGTGGGGGGTGTGTATCACGAAAAGTAGTGCTTAATCCAAGGTTTAATTTTCAAAAATTTAACATTCGTAAAACGAAAATTTCGTAAAGCAAGGTATTCGTAAACCGAGGCCCCACTGTATTGAGATGCTTGTCCCATTCACTGAGAAATACACCTGTGGTACATTGTGGAGTAGGTAGGGATGTTCCACGATTTATTGGGCTTTTGCTGTGTCGGGGAATACAAACCACTGGGCCATCATCTCAGATTTTAGGACGTGGCATAATGATGAACAGTTATTTTGGTCAAAACAATAGTTCCAGGTGCTAGGTGGCGCTATGCGCGTGATGGGAGGTTTAATATATATACAGTGGGACCTTGGCTTACGAACTTAATTGGTTCCCAGACAGAGTATGTAAGGCGAAAAGTGTGTATCCCAAAAATTAACCCACTAACTTCAGCATTAAACACTTGATGAGGAACATAGGCTTCTTTCGCCATCTTGAGGAATGATCCCTTGTAGGTGCTTTCTCTGTGATGATTGTATGTAGTTCATCAATTGTGATGTTTAGCTGGGTTGATAGCTTTTTTGTATCAAGTGTACAGATTACTAGTCCATGGTGAGGCTCAGCCGGCTGCTGCCTCAACGCTCGTCTCTACTTAGTATTTTGGATTGGATTGGATTGGATTGGATATGCCTTTATTAGTCTCACAGTGGAGAAATTTACATTTCACAGCAGCAAAGTGAAGTGAAGTTTTAACGGTAAATGTGAAAATTCAGCGATTTTGAAAAAAAATCCAATCCGTGAAAAATGTAAATCTGGCTTTGTGCGTCTTGAAGTCTGCAAATCTGTAATTAAATTCCCTCTGTAGCTCCAAAATGGTGGTTTGTTCGATGGTTTGTTCAGCGGTTTGTTCAGCTCCACACCCAAGTTTCATTCATATCAATCATGCGGGCCGCACTAACATTAATCTTTCATGTTAAAATGGGCCGCAAAATATTTTTCGGTGTCCGCAGTTGGCCCGCGGACCGTGAGTTTGGCACCACTGTGCTAGGTGCTCGTGGAGTGCTGTGAGTTTCTTTAGCCAGTAGGTGTGGACCATATCCAGGCCTGGGGCCGTCCAGTTTTTCATACCTGAGACACTTTCTTGTATGTCTGCCGCTGCTGGGTTCTGTTCAGGGAGGTTGCTGTGCTCCTCTTTCAGAGTCACCAGTGTGTACTGCTGTTATGTGCGACCTCCTTCTCCCATATGCCTTTCCAGTATCTTTCAGTTTCCAGCCTTGGAGGGTCTGCTCTGCTGTTAGAACCCTGCCACTGTACAGTTTCGCAGGTTGTGTTGCGAACAGCCTGTTTATTCTTCTGGCCTCATTCTCTTTCGTCTACCTCTTTAGGCGACTGGGCAAGGCCTGGAGCCTTTGTTTGGCAGTTTCGAGTGCTTCAGGTATGGTTATCTGCATGTACCTCTTGGGTATTGGCCTCTTATTCACACCTCTCTGGGTCTCCGTCAACTGACTCACATCTTTCCGAGGCGCCTTGATCTTAGCCTCCAACCGTCTTTTCCATGGTGGGTAACGAATGTCGTGGATGTGTGTGTATATATATATATATATATATATATATAGTCAAAAAGTCAAAGTCAGCTTTATTGTCAAACGTGCTAATATGCATGACATACAGCACAAATGAAATTAATGTCCTCTCGGACCCAGCGTGCAAGACATGCAAGGCACTTATAACGTGACTAAAAGACATACAATTGACAACAGACAATACTTGTAATTTCTGTATGTAAAGTGAGGTAGTGTCGTCTGGAAAGTGAGGCAGTGACGTATGTAAAGTGAGGCGTCTGTGCAAGCTCTCAGTCGTACAGGAGTGGTCCATCGATGAGAAGGTTTCTTCAGCCGTCATCTGTACAAAAGTGAAGGTTTCGGACGTTTCGTCTCCTATCCAAGAGGCTTCGTCAGCGAACTAAAGTTTGACTGGTCGTATCGGCCCTATTTATATATCCCTAATGTCCAGGCATGGCGGCACCGGACACAGCTATGATAGGTCACTACTCTCAGGTTGGGGGGAGCAGAGGACCCCTCCCTGTTGCCCCACTGATTGTTCCTACATTTCTGACTAACGACTGGCCTATTTCCCCCCCTCCCACCGGTATCACCTCATCAGCATAACGAATGTTGCCTAACCTGTTTTGCCTAAGCAGGCTATTGTATGAACGATCCTCCACCTCAACTCTGTCGACATCAACATTAAATTTACTCGTGAGGACATTAAAGAGAACCAACTCGCCTTCTTGGATTGTAAAGTAATTATAAAAGAGGACAGAGCGCTAAAAACAGAAGTCTTTAGGAAGGCTACGCACACTGACCAATACTTACTTTTTGACTCTAACCATCCTTTACAACACAAACTAGGAGTTATCAGAACCCTCCAGCATAGGGCTAAACTAATACCAACTAGCATTGAAGCTAGAGAAAAGGAGTCTAAACATATCAGGAGCGCACTCACTAACTGTGGGTACCCTCAGTGGTCATTTAACAAATGTCAGAAAGAAAGAATAGGGAATGAAACCAATAATTCCCAAGATACAAAAAGGAGATGAGTAGCAGTACCTTACATTGCAGGAGTTTCTGAAAAATTACAAAGAGTCCTTTGGCAACATAAAATTCCAACTTATTTCAAACCGATAAACACGTTAAGGCAAAAATTAGTGCATCCAAAAGATAGGGCACCAAATGAAAAACAAAGCAATGTAGTTTATTCCATACGTTGTAAGAATGAAAATTGTAAAGAGCAGTACATTAGGGAGTCTCAACAAATTCTCAAAAAAAAGACTTTATCAATATTGCAGAGATAATACAAGTGGGCCTCAATGGGCAGTACATTTGCACCTAAAAGCTAGCAACCACTCATTTGACGACAATGAGGTTAAAATCTTAGCGAAAGAACATAGATGGTTTGAAAGGGGGGTAAAAGAAGCAATTCTTATAAAACAACAAAATCCTTCTTTAAACCGGTCTGGTGGGGTGAGGTTCAATTTGGATCGTTCATACAATAGCCTGCTTAGGCAAAACAGGTTAGGCAACATTCGTTATGCTGATGAGGTGATACCGGTGGGAGGGGGGGAAATAGGCCAGTCGTTAGTCAGGAATGTAGGAACAATCAGTGGGGCAACAGGGAGGGGTCCTCTGCTCCCCCCAACCTGAGAGTAGTGACCTATCATAGCTGTGTCCGGTGCCGCCATGCCTGGACATTAGGGATATATAAATAGGGCCGATACGACCAGTCAGACATTAGTTTGCTGACGAAGCCTCTTGGATACGAGGCGAAACGTCCGAAACCTTCAAAATTGTACAGATGATGGCTGAAGAAACCTTCTCATCTATGTAAAGTGAGGTAGTGACATATGTAAAGTGAGGAAGTGACGTACATAAAGTGACGTAATGTCGTAATTGCAAAAACAAACAACAAGAAAGGGTTGAAGTGAGGTCTTGCAGAAATAAATGAGAAAGAACAAAAAAATAGAGTTCAGGATGATCGTACAGCATGTAGGGTGTACTCAGAGTTCGGCGAGTGTGGCAGTGGGAAGGGGCAGGCTGGGCAGGGCTGGGAGGGAGTTGAGTCTCCGGACTGCCTGGTGGCAGAAACTGTCCTTGAGCCTGCTGGTCTTGGCTCGGAGACTCTGCAGTCTCCTACCCGATGGCAGCAGGCTGAAGAGGCTGTGGGAGGGGTGTGTGGGATCGCCAGCGATCCTGATGGCTCTGCGGGTGAGGCGGGTGTTGTAGATGTCCTGAAGGGGGGGGGAGAGAGACACCGATGATCTTCTAGAAGGAGGTCGTGATGGGGGTCGGGGCTCCAACTCTTTTAAGCTTGCAGAGGAAGTACATGCGCTGGTGGGATCTCTTGGCCAGTGATGACGTGTTGTGGCTCCAGGACAGGTCTTCGGATATGTGCACTCCCAGGAACTTGGTGCTGCTCACTCTCTCCACTGCAGCACCGTCGATGGTTAGTGGAGTATGCTGGGGGCGCACTCTCCTGAAGTCCACAACAATCTCCTTCGTCTTCTCCACATTCAGACGGAGATTGTTGTCCTAGCACCACGTGGCCAGGCGGCTGACCTCGTCCCTGTAGGCTGTCTCCTTGTCGTTGTTGATGAGGCCCACCACAGTCGTGTCATCCGCAAACTTTATGAAGAGGTTGGAGCTGGGTGATGATGGTGAGCAGTTATGCGTGAGCAGAGTGAAGAGGAGGGGGCTCAGCACACACCCCTGGGGAGCCCCTGTGTTCAGCGTGATGGTGCTGGAAGTGTTGTCGCCAACTCTGACTGCTTGTGGTCTCCCCGTCAGGAAGTCCAGCAGCCAGTTGCACAGGGAGGTGCTGATCCCCAGTTTGCTCAGTTTATCGGTGAGCTGTTGGGGGATGATTGTATTGAATGCTGAGCTGAAGTCAATGAACAGCATGAACAGCATGAACAGCATTCTGACGTATATATATATATATATATATATATATATATATATATATATATATATATATATATATACAGTAAAGTCTCGTTATATCGATATCGATTATATCGATAGTACCGCTTATTACGATATTATTTTCGTTTCCCTTGCACATTTCTAGTCTTTTTATGTATAATTAGTACCGTTTAGTACGATACCCGGTTGTTACGATAATCCGGTTATTACGGTGCTCCTTTTCATCCCCCGCCGGCCATTTTTGTTGTTTACATCGATATATCCGTCGCGCGATTGGTCAACTTGGTCACGTGTCTTGTTACGTGAGCCGCCATCGGTCGCGCCATTGGTTGACTTGGTCACATGAGCCGCCATCGGTCGCGCTATTGGTCGACTTGGCCGTGTGACTTTGTCACGTGACACGCCATCGGTCGCGCCATTGGTCAACTTGGTCACGTGTCTTGGTTACGTGTCACGCCATCAGTCGCGCCATTGGTCGACTTGGTCAGGTGACTTGGTTACGTGCCCAGCACTAGTGTAGCAGAGCCATTTTCATTTTCAGACGCTAGCTCGTGTGTAGCAGACGAGATTGAAGTGTTTGTGTTAAAAGGTAAAAATGGGAAGCAGAAGAAGATTGATGACTTTTTTAAATTGTATACATAATACAGTAAGATGTAAGCGTTGCAGTTTCCCTGTTGTGTTATGTACATGCCCACTGTACTGTATATGAATGCAATCGTTTTTTGCAACAATGTTTCTTGTTTTGTCTGCTGAAGCGCGATGATTTTGAAAATTATTAACATTCCATACTGTGTATTAAAGGACAGCCGATGTCACTTTTTATTCAAATGCAAATAAAAATGACTTCACGCCAAGACGTCTTGCATTGCTTGTGAATCCAAACAATGGCTTCAGATTCGGATAATATGCTTTCTTGTTACACATCCAGTTATGAATATGTTTCAAATACACTGTAGTTCTGAAGATTAAAGCATACATGTTTACAATCATTTAAGAATTATATGTGCCATTTTGAGGCAACATTGGGGGAACAAAAAAGGGAGCTAATGGCCAGCTCCGTTTCTTATATGGCGCTTGGCTGCCCTCTTTTGGCGGCTTTTGTTTAATGCAGTTCGGCGCAGGATCGGATATATCGATAGTCCCGGTTATATCAATATTTTTTCGGACTCCCTTGAGTATTGATATAACGAGACTTTACTGTATATATATTGTGATGTCACGAGAGGCTGTGTCCTGGAGGGCAAATACATCCCCCTAAGATGGCTCCACCCAGAGAGAGTCTTGGCCCCATCTGGTGGAAGGCAGCAATTAAAACCACACACCTGCAGCTGATCAGGGCTTGATTGGCAAGCAAGGCTCTTAAGGCAGAGAGCCTCTGACTGTGGAGTTTGGGGAAAGACAAGCTCGATTGATGTGCTCTGTGAAGAAGTTGATTGCTGCGTGGAATTCATTGTCAGTTGGGACCACATGACTGGACACTGGATTTGAACCTAGCTAAGGTGGCTAGGCTACATGAGGAGGACGTCAAGAGGGGTGAGGCCTAGAGACTCTTGGAAAAGAACTCCGTCTTCAGTTTTACCTCAGAAGAGACTTTATTTGGATTTAAGTATCAGAAGAGACTTTATTTGGATTTAAGTATCAGAAAAGACTTTCTTTTGATAGGTATTGGAAGAGACACTATTCAAACCTTTGTTGCTTGTGAATTCCCCCTGGAACCCATGATTAAAACCTTTTGTTTGTATCCAAACCTGTCGTCCATTGCACTTCTTGTCCTGTCCCGATGAGAGCTAGCCTCTCATGATATCACAATATATAAAAAAATCCGCGTCTCACCCACCATGGGTGGTGTCTGTCCCCCATTTTAGCTCGGGTCCTCTACCAGAGGCCAGGAAGCTTGAGGGTTCTGCGCAGTATCCGTGCTGTTCCCAGCACTGCGCTTTTCTGGACCGAGATATCCGATGTTGTTCCCGGGATCTGTTGCAACCACTCGTCGAGTTTGGGGGTCACTGCCCCGAGTGCTCCGACCACCACAGGCACGACTGTCACCTTTACCTTCCCGGCTCTCTCCAGCTCCTCTCTGAGCCCTTGGTATTTCTCGATTTTCTCATGTTCCTTCTTTCTGATGTTTCAATCACTCTGGACCGCTACATCAATCAGAATCAGAATCAGAATCATCTTTATTGCCAAGTATGTAGAACATACAAGGAATTTGTTTCCGGTAGAACACGCTGCACTAGTATCGTCGTCAAAAAAAAATGACGACTTTCCTTTGCCCTTTATCTATGACCACGATATCTGGTTGGTTCGCCATTACCATTTTGTCGGTCTGTATCTGGAAGTCCCACAGGATCTTTGCTCGGTCATTCTCCACCACCTTGGGAGGTGTTTCCCATTTTGACCTTGGGGTTTCCAGTCCATACTCCGCACAGATGTTTCGGTAGACTATGCCAGCCACCTGGTTATGGCGCTCCATGTAGGCTTTCCCTGCCAGCATCTTACACCCTGCAGTTATGTGTTGGATTGTCTCAGGTGCCTCTTTGCACAACCTACACCTTGGGTCTTGCCTGGTGTGGTATATCCCTGCCTCTATGGCTCTGGTGTTCAGGGCCTGCTCTTGGGCAGCCAGGATGAGTGCCTCTGTGCTGTCCTTTAGGCCAGCCCTCTCTAGCCACTGATAGGACTTCTTGAGATCAGCCACTTCTGCTATGGTTCGGTGGTACATCCCGTGTAGGGGCTTTTCCTCCCATGATTGTCCTTCTTCCATCACCTCATCCTCTGTTCCCCATTGTCTGAGACATTCTCTGAGTACATCATCCGTTGGAGCCTTCTTTTTGATGTATTCATGGAGCTAGGATGTTTCATCCTGGACAGTGACTCTCGCACTCACTAGTCCCCGGCCTCCTTCCTTACGGCTTGTGTACAGTCTCAGGGTGCTGGACTTGGGATGGAACCCTCCGTGCATGGTGAGGAGTTTTTGGGTCTTAACATCCGTGGTCTGAATCTTTTCCTTCGGCCACCTTATTATTCCTGCAGGGTATCTGATCACTGGCAGGGCATATCTGTTTATTGCCCGGGTCTTGTTCTTGCCATTGAGCTGGCTTCTGAGGACTTGCCTCACTCCTTGGAGGTATTTGGTCGTCGCCGCTTTCCTTGTTGCTAGTTCGAGGTTGCCATTGGCCTGTGGTATACCGAGGTACTTGTAGCTGTTTTCAATGTCTGCTATTGTTCCTTCAGGGAGTGAGACCCCTTCAGTATGGACTATCTTGCCCCTCTTAGTCACCATCCGACTACATTTCTCCAGCCCGAATGACATTCCGATGTCACTGCTGTAGATCCTGGTTGTGTGGATCAGGGAGTCTATGTCCCTTTCGCTCTTAGCATACAGCTTTATGTCATCCATGTAGAGGAGGTGACTGATCGTAGCACCATTTCTGAGGCGGTATCCATAGCCTGTCTTGGCGATTATCTGGCTGAGGGGGTTCAGTCCTATGCAGAACAGCAGTGGGGAGAGTGCATCACCTTGATATGTGCCACATTTGATGGACACTTGCGTTAGTGGCTTGCCATTGGCTTCAAGTGCTGTTTTCCACATACTCATCGAGTTTGCAACGAAGGGTCTCAGGGTCCTGTTGACCTTATACAACTCCAAGCATTCAGTGATCCATGTGTGTGGCATCGAGTCATATGCTTTCTTGTAATCAATCCAGGCTGTGCACAGTTTGTTATGTCGGGACCTGCAGTCTTGAGCGACTGTTCTGTCAACCAGCAGCTGATGTTTGGCACCTCTAGTATCTCGACTAATCCCTTTCTGTGCTTTGCTCATGTATTGATCCATGTGTCCACTTATCTTAGCCGCAATGTGCCTGTATATATATATATATATATATATATATATATATATATATATATATATATATATATATATATATATATATATATATATATATATATATATATATATATATATATTCTTTCAGGCAACTCATTGTAAATACAGACTGCACAAGGAAGTTACTACTTTTTGGAGTCCATATGTAGTGACAAAAAGTCCAAATGTATTGATGAATCTTTTTTTTACCAGTTTTGGGAGAGTTAAACTTTTAAAATGACAGCAACAGCATGGATATGTGACAAGTATCATGAGAGCAAACACAAAACAAAAGCATTACATGTATTTTCTTGCACTGTAACTTCAATTGTCCAAATTGTGTTTAGTTTTGTTTTTATTTCCTTAATAACAGGACTGCATCGATGAGAAGGTTTCTTCAGCCGTCATCTGTACAAATGTGAAGGTTTCCGACGTTTCGCCTCCTATCCAAGAGGCTTCGTCAGCGAACTAAAGTCTGACTGGTCGTATCGGCCCTATTTATATATCCCTAATGTCCATCCATGGCGGTGCCGGACACAGCTATGATAGGTCCCTACTCTCAGGTTGGGGGGAGCAGAGGACCACTCCCTGTGGCCCCACTCCACTGATTGTTCCTACATTCCTGACTAACGACTGACCCATTTCCCCCACTCCTGACCGGACCACTCCTATACGACTGAGAGCTTACACAGACGAAACAGGACTGCAGGTTTTTGAAAACAGCAGTATTTATGTCATGACACATGCATTTACATTTCACAATTCACATTTAAAACCAATTATAAGTAAGAAAAGCTCCATTCCATCATGCCTCCTCTTCTGCTTTTTAAACTGCCACTAAAGGTGATTGAGTGCTCTAGGGATAGAGTGATTATGCTAATCATAAAGTGCCTCCTGCAAGGATGAATCTTTGATCAGGGAAAAGACAAACGCAAAGAGATTTTTCGGCCTCCCTTTTATCCTGCTCGTTGCATCACATGCAAAAGACCGAGATAAACAAAACAGTGCTAGGCATGTCATATTTAGAAGATTTATTCATTCACATTTACTAATGTGTTCTCATTCTTTGTTGCGACTGTTGTGTAGCAATGTGCGATTTGGACATTTATTTTAGCTATTACACTGAGGGACTGATCCAATATTAAAATTAACAATGCTGCATAAAATGGTTTCCCTAAGAACTGATTTGTAAAATACATGTCTCTTGATTTTTTTAAACAATATTAAATTTGGGAACCTGAAAATGCAGGGATTTTAAAATAGCTCGCGCAATGCAAAGTGCTCTTTAATTGTACCAATAATGATTTTTATTTGGCCTTATTCAAATGACACGCTTTTCATCCATTTGTTCATTTATTATTTATTTATTTACTCTGAGGCAAGGTTCCAAAAGTCAGAGCATACACAGGAAAGACCAGATTTCCCACTGCCTTGCCACTTTGTCCACCTCCGACTGGGGCATCTCTAGTCAGCCCAGAGTCTCTCCAGCGAGTCATCAGTGATCTCAGGTTCTCATCCTAGGCCGAATTGTACCCAAGATCAGACTTTTTTTTGGCCACGACCCACATAGGTGAGGATAAGAAAGTACATTGAGCGGGAAATCGAGAGCTTAGGCTTTCGGATCAACTCTTTATTCATTTCAAAAGATGGACGGACACAGTCTGCAAGAGATGCAACTTGAACTCCTCTACTTAGGATGGGATCTCATTCCTGACTCAGAAAGGGCATTCAAACCTATTCAACTGAGTACCGTGGTCTCAAATTTGGAGGTGCTAAACCAATCGCTTCACACTCAAATGTGAATCGCTCCAGTTCGAGTTAAAGATCGCTAGTCGCCAACACAACTGCATCAAATGCAAAAAGCCAATATGTTATAGTGTGCTCAATAAACTCAACTCCCTCAACGCAATTCTCTCCATAAAGGAATGATGACCGTATCCAGTCTTCTGTTTCATTACAATAATATATTTATGGAAATCTAAACAACAACATTCTTGACAACTGGCAAGCAGGAACGGAGATACCATTCAAATTGGTGAGCGGTGACTGATCTCCTCGAATGACCACTCATAAATTTCACGCAATACAAACCTGGATCAATTCATGTGCATTGCTTGGGTTTCGGTGCTGTCTTTTTTTTGCCACAGTATGTAAAATTTAATATGTGCGCATGGGACAATTACATTGATTAAACATTTGATATCTGTATGAATTCATTTTAATTAGTCACTATGGTATAATTAAAACAGCAATGATATTTCACATTCTGAGCAGTCTCGGATAGAAGGATTTATCTGAAGGGTTAAGATTAACAACCTCGCCTTTTTCTCGTATAGAGCCTTTTGCAGATTAAAGACTGACCTTTCAAAACACTCCCAAAGTATTCATCGATACTTGGGTGAAGATGAAGGCATACAGTAGTTTAAAAAGATTCGCATGAATATGTGTACGGTGGGCGGCCCGGTTGTCGAGTGGTTAGCACACCGGCTTCATAGTGCAGAGGTCGCCGGTTCGCGTCCCGCTGTGGCCTCCCTGTGTGACGTTTGCATGTTCTCGCCGAACCCACGTTGATTTTATCCGGGTCCTCCGGTTCCCTCCCACACTCCATAAACATGCATGGCAGGAAGATTGACCACTCCAAATTGTCCCTAGGTTTGAGTGTGAGAGTGACTGTTTTATGCCTTTGTCTGCCCTGCGATTGGCTGGCAACCAATTGTCCCCCGCCTCGTGCCCGAAGACAGCTGAGATAGGCTCCGGCACCCCCCGCGACCCTAATGAGGAATAAGCGGTAACGAAAATGGATGGATGGATGGATGGATGTGTACGGTGCTTTGCTGACACAGAGCACCATACACATGTTGCTAATATCACACGTTATGTGTAGACATTAAACGTTGATTAAAATGAAGCAATACAATGAAGACAATGTTAAGACACCTCAGATCTTAGTGCTTAAAACATTCTTGACTTTAGGTGACAATGATAGCATTTTGCTTTCCCTGTTTATGGTGTACTGCATTTTTACCCTGTGAGCTGTCAGATTTACTTCCAATTAACGTATATCTGTTCCACTCCAACAACTCAACGCAAGCAGCGCTGCTGTTCCCAACTAACAGCTTCTCAAACTCTGTGTTGTTGCTATGGTGTTGACCTTCATTCTCAGAGGGTCTGTACAGTCTTTAGTTCAACTTGACATGATCTATATAAGGAGCAGAACAGAGAAATGTGGCTCACATTCAAACGTGTTCATTAATTACTTCTGTGGTCAAATATAAAATTGAAAAAACATACCCTGCGAGCCATTGAGCATAATTGACATTTGAAGCCAAACAAAGGCTGTTTTATGACACCCACCCATCTGTTTTTGTAAAAATTTGAATAACCATTCATCAAAAACTTTTACAAGAAGGTTGACTTTCTTCTCAAATGTGGTGACATTCTGTTATAAACTACACTTTCTCAAATGGTTTAAAATTGGTCACGGCAATCCAAGTGTATTATATTCATCCAGCAGCAATACACAAGCGATGTTATTTCACAGGAATTGACATAAGCGGAGGGTTGAGAAAACACGGCTCTCACGCAAATGAAAGAAAACCAAATGAATACCATTGCACTTAATAGCTATTTTGCATAGCACATATCCTTCAGAGACACATCGGGGTGATGAGGAAAACAAAGTGTAAAACATTCATTGTTTAACAATTATAATGCTCTGTTGATTTGTAGTGATGATGGAGGTATATCTCAACTCTTATTATTAATCGTGTTACCAAAATAATGATTTTGCAGGGAAGTGAATCAATCGCGACGAGTTCGCTCTATTTGTCTTGTTTGCCTCTCATCTGAGAAGGATTCATCACTTTATGCAAAAATTTGTTGAATCCTGAAAAACCCTTTTTTACCCAAGATGACTGTCGTTTTCTTGCTTTGACAGTTGTCCAGATGGTTGGTGATCAAATTGTTTGATTGCAATTCCATACAGTTGCTTCATGTTCGAGGATTGATTTTATCCACCCATTCATCCGTTTTCTGATTGGCTTATCCGCACAAGGTGTATGTGTTTGTCCATGTGTATGTGTGTGTCCATCCCATGTTGTAATATGTTGCCTCAACGAAAATAAATCTTGTCATGTAAATGTTAAACATCACAACTGGAAAAAAAGGGGTATTCATTGGTCATTTTGTGACATCAACAGCCATTAAAGGATAGACAAAAAGTAACAAGTTCATCTTGCATACTTTGCATTGTGTGCTTCGGGACAAAACACTTGATGGTTTTATTTCATTATTTTGCCTCCTTTACAGAGTACCGCATTATGTGTCCATAATCCTTCTCTGATGCTAGTGCATAGGAATGAAACATACTTGGCTTTTGCAAAACATTGTAAGACTGTGACTGCAGTTTCCATGGTTTCATGGCCAACTGCAAAGTGTTTGCAGTGTGAGGCAGTGGGTGTGAGTCGAGCTTTGGCTGGATATTAGAGGAAGGACTTTAGTGAAGGGCAAGAATGATTCATTATTTGAAATCGATTTAAACAGCTTCTTCCCCCAAGCCATTAACTCTTTGAACTCTTTCAACAGTAGCCAAAATGGAACTGTATAGTGCCACTTAGCAGTTTTTTTTTTTGACGACGATACTAGTGCAGCGTGTTCTACCGGAAACAAATTCCTTGTGTGTTCTACATACTTGGCTATAAAGATGATTCTGATTCTGATTCTGATTCTGATGTGTACAGTGGGGTTGCCGCATTTCAGATATGGAAACAAGAGACACGTGTCATAGCAAAATGAGTTTGAGGGTTTGGCTCCCCAAAATGCTGAAATGCATAGAATCACATATATTTCTGATTTAAAAAAAATGCTTAGTGGTGGAATTCAGATTATGATATATTTTGCTCGTTGGTGTTTGCTGATTTATCTTTAGGTTTAGAAGACACTGACAACACATTTGAAACTAGAGACTGAAGGATGGCATCACAAATTCGTCTAAATTACCCCCATAAAGCATCCAGCAAAAGACTGAAGGCTGACAGAAAGTTAAAGTATCTGCCCGACAATATCTGTTATCTGAAATGAAGTTTGACCTTGGAAAAGCGTTTATCTCCTTGATTCTATCTTGACCACATCGGGAGTTACTTCCCTCCATGCATCACCACTTTCCTTTTGTTTGTCTTTCATTGACAACATTGTGACTGTGTCTGGTCTGACCTGTCAGCTGTCATTTTTTCTTGTTCTTTTGGTCTTGTTGTTTAGTTGAGTTTGTTATTGGGCGAGTTAAAACTGTTCATCAATTTTGTTTCTCTGTATTTGTGACATGAGCAATAACAAATTATATTACTTGTAAGCAGGCAAGTTACTGTTCATCAACATCAACATTTTACAGTTGTCCTCACACAAGTATACAGAAAGCCCTAAATAATTTGAAGCATTACATTTTCAGGGGACTCCAAGCATACTGTATTTTCTTCACAAGACTAACAATGAAATTGCTGAGTTTTTTGATGTCAGTAAAACTCATTTCCCCACAGGAAAAAAAATACCCATCTTCAGCTTCACAGCAACCCCGTTTTTGATTTCATCAAAAGCCACTCGTCTAAAGTAGGTAGTTGATGAAGATGGTTTATGAAGTCTGGAATACTCACTGGAACATTTTGTATGACTGAAATAAATACAGTAAAGTCTCGTTATATCGATATCGGTTATATCGATAGTACTGCTTATTACGATACTATTTCTAAGCAAGGAGAAAATTTACATGCCGCAGGATCAGATATATCGATAGTCCGGTTATATCAATATTT
This sequence comes from Hippocampus bargibanti, assembly GCF_051943395.1. NCBI lineage: Eukaryota > Metazoa > Chordata > Actinopteri > Syngnathiformes > Syngnathidae > Hippocampus > Hippocampus bargibanti. Next base: position 18,133,815 of record NC_142739.1, on the reverse strand, counting down.
TTCCGACTCCCGAGAATATCGATATAACGATACTTTACTGTAATATTAACAAAGACAACACAAATCATCCAGAGCATTCAGCAACTTAAATTTTAATATTTCCATGTTTTTAGTGCATTTTATTAATCACAACACACTCTATGAAGCAATACAATGAAGACAATGTTAAGACACCTCAGATCTTAGTGCTTAAAACATTCTTGACTTTAGGTGACAATGATAGCATTTTGCTTTCCCTGTTTATGGTGTACTGCATTTTTACCCTGTGAGCTGTCAGATTTACTTCCAATTAACGTATATCTGTTCCACTCCAACAACTCAACGCAAGCAGCGCTGCTGTTCCCAACTAACAGCTTCTCAAACTCTGTGTTGTTGCTATGGTGTTGACCTTCATTCTCAGAGGGTCTGTACAGTCTTTAGTTCAACTTGACATGATCTATATAAGGAGCAGAACAGAGAAATGTGGCTCACATTCAAACGTGTTCATTAATTACTTCTGTGGTCAAATATAAAATTGAAAAAACATACCCTGCGAGCCATTGAGCATAATTGACATTTGAAGCCAAACAAAGGCTGTTTTATGACACCCACCCATCTGTTTTTGTAAAAATTTGAATAACCATTCATCAAAAACTTCTACAAGAAGGTTGACTTTCTTCTCAAATGTGGTGACATTCTGTTATAAACTACACTTTCTCAAATGGTTTAAAATTGGTCACGGCAATCCAAGTGTATTGTATTCATCCAGCAGCAATACACAAGCGATGTTATTTCACAGGAATTGACATAAGCGGAGGGTTGAGAAAACACGGCTCTCACGCAAATGAAAGAAAACCAAATGAATACCATTGCACTTAATAGCTATTTTGCATAGCACATATCCTTCAGAGACACATCGGGGTGATGAGGAAAACAAAGTGTAAAACATTCATTGTTTAACAATTATAATGCTCTGTTGATTTGTAGTGATGATGGAGGTATATCTCAACTCTTATTATTAATCGTGTTACCAAAATAATGATTTTGCAGGGAAGTGAATCAATCGCGACGAGTCCGCTCTATTTGTCTTGTTTGCCTCTCATCTGAGAAGGATTCATCACTTTATGCAAAAATTTGTTGAATCCTGAAAAACCCTTTTTTACCCAAGATGACTGTCGTTTTCTTGCTTTGACAGTTGTCCAGATGGTTGGTGATCAAATTGTTTGATTGCAATTCCATACAGTTGCTTCATGTTCGAGGATTGATTTTATCCACCCATTCATCCGTTTTCTGATTGGCTTATCCGCACAAGGTGTATGTGTTTGTCCATGTGTATGTGTGTGTCCATCCCATGTTGTAATATGTTGCCTCAACGAAAATAAATCTTGTCATGTAAATGTTAAACATCACAACTGGAAAAAAAGGGGTATTCATTGGTCATTTTGTGACATCAACAGCCATTAAAGGATTGACAAAAAGTAACAAGTTCATCTTGCATACTTTGCATTGTGTGCTTCGGGACAAAACACTTGATGGTTTTATTTCATTATTTTGCCTCCTTTACAGAGTACCGCATTATGTGTCCATAATCCTTCTCTGATGCTAGTGCATAGGAATGAAACATACTTGGCTTTTGCAAAACATTGTAAGACTGTGACTGCAGTTTCCATGGTTTCATGGCCAACTGCAAAGTGTTTGCAGTGTGAGGCAGTGGGTGTGAGTCGAGCTTTGGCTGGATATTAGAGGAAGGACTTTAGTGAAGGGCAAGAATGATTCATTATTTGAAATCGATTTAAACAGCTTCTTCCCCCAAGCCATTAACTCTTTGAACTCTTTCAACAGTAGCCAAAATGGAACTGTATAGTGCCACTTAGCAGTTTTTTTTTTGACGACGATACTAGTGCAGCGTGTTCTACCGGAAACAAATTCCTTGTGTGTTCTACATACTTGGCTATAAAGATGATTCTGATTCTGATTCTGATTCTGATGTGTACAGTGGGGTTGCCGCATTTCAGATATGGAAACAAGAGACACGTGTCATAGCAAAATGAGTTTGAGGGTTTGGCTCCCCAAAATGCTGAAATGCATAGAATCACATATATTTCTGATTTAAAAAAAATGCTTAGTGGTGGAATTCAGATTATGATATATTTTGCTCGTTGGTGTTTGCTGATTTATCTTTAGGTTTAGAAGACACTGACAACACATTTGAAACTAGAGACTGAAGGATGGCATCACAAATTCGTCTAAATTACCCCCATAAAGCATCCAGCAAAAGACTGAAGGCTGACAGAAAGTTAAAGTATCTGCCCGACAATATCTGTTATCTGAAATGAAGTTTGACCTTGGAAAAGCGTTTATCTCCTTGATTCTATCTTGACCACATCGGGAGTTACTTCCCTCCATGCATCACCACTTTCCTTTTGTTTGTCTTTCATTGAAAACATTGTGACTGTGTCTGGTCTGACCTGTCAGCTGTCATTTTTTCTTGTTCTTTTGGTCTTGTTGTTTAGTTGAGTTTGTTATTGGGCGAGTTAAAACTGTTCATCAATTTTGTTTCTCTGTATTTGTGACATGAGCAATAACAAATTATATTACTTGTAAGCAGGCAAGTTACTGTTCATCAACATCAACATTTTACAGTTGTCCTCACACAAGTATACAGAAAGCCCTAAATAATTTGAAGCATTACATTTTCAGGGGACTCCAAGCATACTGTATTTTCTTCACAAGACTAACAATGAAATTGCTGAGTTTATTGATGTCAGTAAAACTCATTTCCCCACAGGAAAAAAAATACCCATCTTCAGCTTCACAGCAACCCCGTTTTTGATTTCATCAAAAGCCACTCGTCTAAAGTAGGTAGTTGATGAAGATGGTTTATGAAGTCTGGAATACTCACTGGAACATTTTGTATGACTGAAATAAATACAGTAAAGTCTTGTTATATCGATATCGGTTATATCGATAGTACTGCTTATTACGATACTATTTCTAAGCAAGGAGAAAATTTACATGCCGCAGGATCAGATATATCGATAGTCCGGTTATATCAATATTTTTCCGACTCCCGAGAATATCGATATAACGATACTTTACTGTAATATTAACAAAGACAACACAAATCATCCAGAGCATTCAGCAACTTAAATTTTAATATTTCCATGTTTTTAGTGCATTTTATTAATCACAACACACTCTGGTGTCTCGAAATACAGATTTGTCTGCCTGGGTGGGTTGGGTGTGGGGCATTTTTTGAATCCTGCTAAAAGTGGATATGAATGATATATTTTATAGGAGGCCTTTTGTCAACTCCCAAATCATTCTCATTCCATGAAAACATTAAACCTGATTTAATTTTCTTACCTTTGGGCTCCAAACAGAGTTGATATTTTCCCCCACATTTAATTTGCATATATTAACACTAATGTTTTTCCACGAAAATGAGGGAGGCTCATCAGCATAATAAAATCACACTTGCAGGAAAGAGACTCACATGCATCTAGTAATGATCACAGATGGTCTTGAACCAGTAATTCAGGATTATCTGAACCTGATTGGCTTCCATTACACAAAGGGTACGTCGGGATATATTGTGCTACACAAAATTCTAAAACGCAATACTTTAAATGCAATACTAAATTATTATTATTATTATTATTATTATTATTAATCAAGTTATTCAAAAATTATACTTAGTCTCTCATTATCTCTCTCTAATTCTATTTCTCTTTCTTTCTCTCTTTCTCTCTATCTATCTATCTATCTATCTATTATTATTATTATTATTATTAATCAAGTTATTCAAAAATTATACTTAGACAGTCTCTCTCTCATTATCGCTCTCTCTATTTCTCCCTCTCTCTCTCTCTCTCTCTCTCTCTCTCTCTCTTTCTATCTATCCATCAATAAAATATTTTTTTCACTACATTTCCTTTAAATGCAAAATGTAGAATATTTTTGCAATGTTGTGAGACGCAACATTGACTATATTCCTGCAATAACACCATTGATTATGAAAATCTACCGATGTGAACTGCAAATAATACCGATTTCCTGTCCTAAAAATAAATACATAAACAAATAAATAAATAAAAACATAATTCTCTCGACAATGTTGCGCTGAACAGGACGTCAGTAGTAGCAGGTCGTACAAATTATGAATGGTTTTAAATTATATTTAAATTGTAAATCTGGGCATTAAACAAAGCATGTGATAAGTCTCCTCCTGTAAACAAAGGACCATCGTGTTTTGACAAAGGAGCAATAAGCAAGGCAACTGAGATGAATTGGCTGCAGGCAGTGATCAAATGCACAGGCATAGATTGTGCTGTGACTGAAAATGTGTAATTGATAAATGTTACACTCAGCCACAATGTTGTGTGCGCTCTCAGAAAGCCGCCTGTGTCACTTTGTAAATAGAATAGATGGCCATGGGCACCATCGTATTTTGTTCTCACTCTTTGCATGGGTGGATAATAAATCTCACAAATGTAGTACATTTTAACCTGATATTAATACACCACAACACTCCACAGTCTGCTCAGTGGGACGCTCAACTGAACTTTATTTATAGGGCACCTTAAAAATAAACAACTGCAGCTGTCACAAAGAGCTGCACAAAAAAAACACAACAAATACAACAATAATAATAATTATCGTAATGATAAGAAACAATCATAAACAGGCTTATCTTATTAGTCATGTATAATAAAAAACTACTGTTATCATTTTGTTCCCTCATGTCGACAATCTACATGCTGTGAGCTGTTCGTTGACGATGAGTGAGGAACATGATTGACGTTTTCATTGCCCACTGTCGATTGGTCGTGCTAAAATTTGAATCGAAACAATCAGGAGTATTTTTCGAACAGCCGTTGGTTTGTCCGTGTGTGAGTAAAACACATGCAGATGGAATTGTTAAAAACCCCTCTCAATTAATCCTCTTGCGTAACTTTCTTTCATTTTCGAGGTGGTTCTCACTCATTTCCATATCTTGATGCAATTGGCTTCTGAACTCTCTCACCAATGAAACCTCGTCTACACATACTGATTGAATAAGAAGATATCCTGTTTCATTATCATGGACAACAGCTCCCCGCAAGGGGGGTCCTCAGCCCATTGCTGTTCCCTCATGACAGGCGTGTCAGGTATAACTTTGTGACTGTGTCTGGTCTGACCTGTCAGCTGTCATTTTTTCTTGTTCTTTTGGTCTTGTTGTTTAGTTGAGTTTGTTATTGGGCGAGTTAAAACTGTTCATCAATTTTGTTTCTCTGTATTTGTGACATGAGCAATAACAAATTATATTACTTGTAAGCAGGCAAGTTACTGTTCATCAACATCAACATTTTACAGTTGTCCTCACACAAGTATACAGAAAGCCCTAAATAATTTGAAGCATTACATTTTCAGGGGACTCCAAGCATACTGTATTTTCTTCACAAGACTAACAATGAAATTGCTGAGTTTTTTGATGTCAGTAAAACTCATTTCCCCACAGGAAAAAAAATACCCATCTTCAGCTTCACAGCAACCCCGTTTTTGATTTCATCAAAAGCCACTCGTCTAAAGTAGGTAGTTGATGAAGATGGTTTATGAAGTCTGGAATACTCACTGGAACATTTTGTATGACTGAAATAAATACAGTAAAGTCTCGTTATATCGATATCGGTTATATCGATAGTACTGCTTATTACGATACTATTTCTAAGCAAGGAGAAAATTTACATGCCGCAGGATCAGATATATCGATAGTCCGGTTATATCAATATTTTTCCGACTCCCGAGAATATCGATATAACGATACTTTACTGTAATATTAACAAAGACAACACAAATCATCCAGAGCATTCAGCAACTTAAATTTTAATATTTCCATGTTTTTAGTGCATTTTATTAATCACAACACACTCTGGTGTCTCGAAATACAGATTTGTCAGCCTGGGTGGGTTGGGTGTGGGGCATTTTTTGAATCCTGCTAAAAGTGGATATGAATGATATATTTTATAGGAGGCCTTTTGTCAACTCCCAAATCATTCTCATTCCATGAAAACATTAAACCTGATTTAATTTTCTTACCTTTGGGCTCCAAACAGAGTTGATATTTTCCCCCACATTTAATTTGCATATATTAACACTAATGTTTTTCCACGAAAATGAGGGAGGCTCATCAGCATAATAAAATCACTCTTGCAGGAAAGAGACTCACATGCATCTAGTAATGATCACAGATGGTCTTGAACCAGTAATTCAGGATTATCTGAACCTGATTGGCTTCCATTACACAAAGGGTACGTCGGGATATATTGTGCTACACAAAATTCTAAAACGCAATAATTTAAATGCAATACTAAATTATTATTATTATTATTATTATTATTATTATTATTATTATTATTATTATTATTATTAATCAAGTTATTCAAAAATTATACTTAGTCTCTCTCATTATCTCTCTCTAATTCTAGTTCTCTTTCTTTCTCTCTCTCTATCTATCTATCTATCTATCTATCTATCTATCTATCTATCTATCTATCTATTATTATTATTATTATTATTAATCAAGTTATTCAAAAATTATACTTAGACAGTCTCTCTCTCATTATCGCTCTCTCTATTTCTCCTCTCTCTCTCTCTCTCTCTCTCTCTCTCTCTCTCTCTCTTCTCTCTCTCTCTCTCTCTCTCTCTCTCTCTCTCTCTCTCTCTCTTTCTATCTATCCATCAATAAAATATTTTTTTCACTACATTTCCTTTAAATGCAAAATGTAGAATATTTTTGCAATGTTGTGAGACGCAACATTGACTATATTCCTGCAATAACACCATTGATTATGAAAATCTACCGATGTGAACTGCAAAGAATACCGATTTCCTGTCCTAAAAATAAATACATAAACAAATAAATAAATAAATAAATAAAAACATAATTCTCTCGATAATGTTGCGCTGAACAGGACGTCAGTAGTAGCAGGTCGTACAAATTATGAATGGTTTTAAATTATATTTAAATTGTAAATCTGGGCATTAAACAAAGCATGTGATAAGTCTCCTCCTGTAAACAAAGGACCATCGTGTTTTGACAAAGGAGCAATAAGCAAGGCAACTGAGATGAATTGGCTGCAGGCAGTGATCAAATGCACAGGCATAGATTGTGCTGTGACTGAAAATGTGCAATTGATAAATGTTACACTCAGCCACAATGTTGTGTGCGCTCTCAGAAAGCCGCCTGTGTCACTTTGTAAATAGAATAGATGGCCATGGGCACCATCGTATTTTGTTCTCACTCTTTGCATGGGTGGATAATAAATCTCACAAATGTAGTACATTTTAACCTGATATTAATACACCACAACACTCCACAGTCTGCTCAGTGGGACGCTCAACTGAACTTTATTTATAGGGCACCTTAAAAATAAACAACTGCAGCTGTCACAAAGAGCTGCACAAAAAAACACAACAAATACAACAATAATAATAATTATCGCAATGATAAGAAACAATCATAAACAGACTTATCTCATTAGTCATGTATAATAAAAAACTACTGTTATCATTTTGTTCCCTCATGTCGACAATCTACATGCTGTGAGCTGTTCGTTGACGATGAGTGAGGAACATGATTGACGTTTTCATTGCCCACTGTCGATTGGTCGTGCTAAAATTTGAATCGAAACAATCAGGAGTATTTTTCGAACAGCCGTTGGTTTGTCCGTGTGTGAGTAAAACACATGCAGATGGAATTGTTAAAAACCCCTCTCAATTAATCCTCTTGCGTAACTTTCTTTCATTTTCGAGGTGGTTCTCACTCATTTCCATATCTTGATGCAATTGGCTTCTGAACTCTCTCACCAATGAAACCTCGTCTACACATACTGATTGAATAAGAAGATATCCTGTTTCATTATCATGGACAACAGCTCCCCGCAAGGGGGGTCCTCAGCCCATTGCTGTTCCCTCATGACAGGCGTGTCAGGTATAACTTAAAAACCTTCTTTAAGTACACAGACAAAATAACTCTTATGAGCCTAATGGTCAGACAAAGTGAGCTAACTTGTTCAGTTGCAAATCGCCTCCCAGGTGAAAACGGCACAACAATGCAAGAAGAATGTCCCCCTACCCTCTACCATACTAACCATCTTCCCCAAGGCATCATCGGGCCTATTTACGTTCCGCATCTCAGTCTGGTTTGGGGGCCTGCAAATCCTCAGACTGGACCTCCTTCCTCTCCAGCCAAGACATTGGACAGAAACAATGTCTAACCAGAGAGCAAAATATCTGGATGAAAACCACCCCCGCCGTGGACTCTACCATGCTGATTGATGGCAGGGATGACGGTGAACACACTGTGTTTTCACTTTGGACAAGCTACTGTTAGTATTTTGTGAGGGTGTCCAGCTACTTCGCTCAAGCATTATGCAGGCTATTGGAGACCTAGAAGTGAGATGAACTTTATGTTTGAAATACTGGAAGCCTTCATACTGTATTGGCTCGTAGATATGTTAATTAAAACAGCCTTTCACATTCGCCACAGAAGCATCTGTTAGAAAATGCATATATTAATTAAATATATGTTTCAGTCGTGCGTGCAAGAGATCATTCTGTATCCTGTCCTTCATGGCGAGAGCCTAAAATGCTCCTAAGAAGCAGGAAAAGAGCAATTAGCCAGCGTGCACATTTCTGAGGCTCATTTCTGGAGCAACACCACGTCTTTGTCCAACGAGGTTCAAAACATGCTTCTATGTTCTCTGCGAATTGAGGAAAGCTCAATCACCAACCTTCAGCATGTGCACTTTCTAAAGAGTCTTATTGAAAATGCCATCATTGGCTGAATCGCTGTGTGGTACAGAGGCTGGACTTCCTCCTGCTGAAAGCCTCCACAAGACTCACAAATAGCTTCATACATTAGGCTGTCAGGAAGCTGAACTCGGTCCACTACTTCCCACCTTCTGCCTTCTGCCCTTGTGCTCTCATCCACTTAGACTACCGCTGCCATTTTGCATATCCACATTCCATGTAGTGTATAATGGCACACATGTCTGCTGCTGACATTTTGCACTTTTGCATTTAAAATACCCTTCGTCACCCAGTTATATTGGCTGCCGTTGTTCATTTGGGAAATATCTACATTTGCAACTGTTGAATATGGCTGCTCTAATATCCACCGTTTTTAACTTCTAATCCTGAATATGCAGTTGCAGGGTTACGTAGTAAAATGGTGTCCGATTTGTATTTCCTGTTCTCTTAAGAAATCCATTATTTGCTCATTTCAAATGAATCTTTGGATTTGGATTTGGATTTGCCTTTATTAGTCTAGCAGTGGAGAAATTTACATTTCACAGCAGCAAAGTGATAAAAGGAATGAGAGTAGAAAAACAAAATACATGAGCTGCTGGAAAGGTAGCCGCTCTCGCAGTGCCGTCTTGAAGTCAAAATTTATGCCTGTTTATGATGTCTGGCTGACACTATTGCACTTTTCCAAAACATAGTTCTCTAAAATTCCAGTTTCGTGCCTTTTTCGTTCTAGTTTTATGAATTTTCATTCGGGTGACATGGGTCTCAGGTCGAAATCCTGACTGCTTGTCTCTCATTTCATTGTCATTCATGTCTAAAACAATATGCATATCAATATAAAATACCATTACTGTTAGTTTCATTTTACAGAATGATTGTCAATCCACTGATCAAAAGGGAGATGGCTGACCCTCAAATGATTTTTGTGCAGATATACAAAGTAAATGACATCCCAGAATTGTCATTGGTTGGGATAAGCAACGAAAATTATCATGGTCGTTTATCAAGTCAGTACAGTACCTTTTTTTTCTCTGCTTTTCACGATAGTCTTTGGACCAGTCGACACAATGTGCAGCCCTGCTATGCAGGCTATTACGAGTGTAGTTTTTTTTCCATGTTTTTACACCACTGCTTTGTCAGGCTGGCTGCGATTAACAGTTTGTTTGTTTGGCATCGTAGTTCTGAACCACCTTCTGAAACGTCTGCCATTTTCATACTGGGACCTTCAGTTCATATTAGGTAGACTATTCCTGTTACCTGGTTATAACAATCTATGTTTACGTGGACTCTTGGTTCTTTCTCTGGTAAAAATTTAATGAATAAATATGAGAATGACTTTCAATGATTCCAAAAACATATTTTTGTTGTTGTTATTGCATTATTATTTACATATTTGTATTCATCAGACATGCCTTTCGTATTCAATATTTTGTATTATATCAGATATGCCTTTTGTATTCTCCCAGTCACAGATGACACATCATATACACAAATTCAAGGTTAATAGTTTTTTTGTATTCAACAGCAATAAAAAAGTGTTTTGTTCTATTAGTGAACATTGATTTTTTTAAGTGTGTCCCCGTGATTGGATTGGATATGCCTTTATTAGTCTCACAGGTCTGAGACAGGTAGAGCTCTTCAGCTCTACCTGTCCAGGCCTTATGTCTACTGTATGTCATGTAAATCAAATCATACGGTACAGCGGAGTGAAGTGTTGCAATTCCCTCATTATTTTTCCTTGCTGTGTTTGTTCTATTTCTCGCAACATATAACAGAAACTGAAGTGGGTTGGGTAGTCACAAACTACATGATTTTAGATAATTGCGATTCGGCCTACAATCAGAAACAGCATCAGAAACCCTTTAATAGTCATTTGCAGTACCATAATGGTAAATATGCAATCTACAGCAGCAAAATTGAAAGGGGTGGGGGTGGGGGCTGTCAAAAGATAAAACTAAGTATTCCATGCACAAACGAACACGTCAAGAGACTAAAATCTAGAACTGCACAAAAATGGATCATAAAAAGAACTGTACACAGTGCAAAGTATAAAAATATATAAAAGTATAAAAAGCATATTTGATATATGTAAGAGTATTGACTCGACAACAGTATTGACTCGACAACAGTATTGACTCAACAATGAAGACATTAGCGTTGTTTTTGCAGAAACAGTGGTTGAAGGAAACAAAAAAGTACAAAGGAATAGTTTCCAGACTGAGATGGCTCCTGGGGCTTTGCACAATGAGAAGTCCACCCTATCTCTGGTGGTCTCTGTGGCAGCATCATCTGTGACTGTGGGCGTAGGCACCTTTCGGTGCCAATGATTTCCCACAGGTTGGCTTTCCTCGCAACGATCTTTATTGCCTTTTCATGTCTGTATGCTCCCTTTTAATGTGTGTGTGTGTGTGTGTGTGTGTGTGCGTGTGTGTGTGTGTGTGAGTGTGTACGTGCGTGTGTGTGTGTGTGTGTGTGTGTGTGTGTGTGTGTGTGTGTGTGTGTGTGTGCGTGCGTGCGTGCGTGCGTGCGTGCGTGCGTGCGTGTGTGTGTGTGTGTGTGTGTGTGTGCATTGTCATCAGTATCCATATGGGTGTGTTTGAGTTGGATAGGGGAGGTGGGCATCTTGTGATTTAAATGGTCTATTTTTATCACTGTAAAACACAAATTGTTGCACGTTTAATCTAGGCCAGGGGTCTGGAACCTATGGCTCGCGAGCCATATATGGCTCTTTTGATGATTGCATATGGCTCGCCGATAAAACTAAATACATATTTTCGTTTTTTCGCCGTTCATTTCCCGTTGGGGCTGCAGTTGGCAGAAAGCGCAATTTTGATTGGATGTCACTGACCTAGGTTGGCCGAAAGCGCCATTTTGATTGGATGATAGTGGCCGTCATGTTGAAACAGGCAAACGCCCCTTTAAATGAGCCCAACTAATGCACATCAGCGTTAATGCACCGCATAGAGGAGAGAAAATGTTCTGATTCTAATTTGCAATGATACAATACCATCGATGAAACAGTCGAATGTCAGTGACATTTTAACAAGCCCGATGTTAACGTTAGCATCAACATACTTCTGCGAGAAGTAGATTGCAGATAGCAAGTGTGGAAGTTTATGAGCCGTGTGCAGGCTAGCTAGCAGTAACTTCGCCTCTGGACCAGCAAATTGAATTTCATTCCGATCGTTTGCCTGGATTTTTACCAATCACGAGGAACGGAAAACCATTCATGTTAACGGTGAGTACTATCACAAAGTCATTTTAAATAATACATTCTGATATTTTGTGTGGCCGAGCGTGTGTGTGTGTGTGTGTGTGTGTGTGTGTACGCGCGCACGTGAGCGCTTGTATGTGCGCGCGCGCGTGCGTGTGGCTCTCACTGAAAAACATTTCTAAATATTTTACTTTTATGGCTCCCTTAGTCAAAAAGGTTCCCGACCCCTGATCTAGGCAATCATGCAACATTACGAGACAAATAAAGGTACATCCAATCCAACATTCACAAAGTCTCAGTCAAAACTTGGATTGATAACAATTGAGTTTGTGCTGCTTTCAAACACTTTCCGGACTTGTCTGTTGTAATCAATCAATGCGAATAGACTAATAAAGGTGAATCCAATCCAAATGTTTTACATCATGTTGGAAAGCCTTTCCGGCAATTTCATCACCCATTGCTATTGGTCTGAAGAGTTCCATAGAATGTCAACAGTCTGTACACCACTGGTTTTTGACAGGTTTCTCCAGGCATATAACACAGTGATGTCCCTGTCAAAAATAACTTGAAAAAGTGGGTGCAGTTACTTTTGTTAAACATTTCAATAGGGTGCACGTTTCATCCATACACATTGAGTCAAAAAGAAAGCAAATTAGGTGAATATTGTACTTTATTTGCTTTGAACTTGTGCATTGACTTCAAAGGGTAAACAGTGCACTGAATTTAGTTTTCACAACAAATCCACGTTTTCTTGAATACATTAAAAAAACATTTTCACATTCACTTAACTCATAAGTATCATGAATTGGGCTCACAAAACGATTAGGCATCATTATGTAATCATGTGTAAATACATTTTTTTCCCAACTATGTTCTATCATCTGTCATGTGAAGTAAAAATATTTGTCTTATTGGTATTTTTTTACACAATAAAAAATGGGTTCTTCTTCAAAACATCAATGGTGTCACGGTGTGGGGGTGGGGACAAGGAGTGCATCGCAAAGGGAGGATATTTACTGCAGCTTTTATCCGAATGAAAGTCAGCTCAGGACCATACTGCAGGAATGTGTCATGATCTGGTTGCCGACCAACGGGGGGCGCTGTCGGCCCCGCCTGCACCTGCACAGGTGCTGGTCGTCCCGATCAGATTGGCGACCAAAAGGTAGCGACGTCAGCCCTGCCTGCAGCCTCGCAGGTGCTGGTCGTTTTAATCACTGACACTTAAAAGGAGACCCGGCACGACCATCTGGTGTCGGTTCATTGTTTGCTGCATGCTTTGTCTGCAATCGCATGCATTGTATGCTGTGCATGTGTTTGTTTAACCATGGCGGACTTTTACACTTGGTTTTCTTTTGATACTTTGTATTTTTTCTGTTCAGTTGATTTTGATGTTTTACATTTTGTTCCTGCTGACCTTCATTTTAATACAATTTGTCAAACAACCTCCTGCTCCCTCCTGCCTGCTTTTTGGGATCCGCACCCGCCATCACCACCTTGCAAACCGTGACAGAGTGAAGATGGGGCGGGGGCGGTGTGGGTTTACATCCAAATTTACAAATTCAAATTTGAAGTTGTAAAATAATAAAAATTATGATTATCTCTTATCTCATTTTCCGTACCGCTTATTCCTCATTAGGGTCGCAGGGGTTGCTGGAGCCTATCTCGGCTGTCTTCGGGCACGAGGCGGGGGACACCCTGAATTGGTTGCCAGCCAATCGCAGGGCACACAAAGACATACAACAGTCACTCTCACACTCACACCTAGGGACAATTTGGAGTGGTCAATTTGCCTGCCATGCATGTTTTTGGAGTGTGGGAGGAAACCGGAGGACCCGGAGAAAACCCACGCAGGTCCGGGGAGAACAAACTCCACACAGGGAGGCCGGACCGGGACGCGAACCGGCGACCTCTGCACTGTGAAACCGGTGTGCTAACCACTCGGCTACCGGGCCGCCCGATTATTATTATTTTCTTTTTCTTTTTTTATTTTAAATGCAGGCCTTGACATTAACACCCAGCAACCCGCAAATGTGAATTTCTGCAGTGGCAGTTGACATTGCATCTCCGACCAGTCACTTTGCCGTGTTTGGTATTTGTATACACATTATAGTGCTACAATGGATCATCTTTGATCTGTGAACCATATGAATAATTCTACACGCTTCACCATGCATCTTTGGTGATAATAATAATAATAATAATAATAATAATAATAATAATAATACATTTCATTTCTAAGCGCCTTTCAAAAGTTAAAAATAATAATTGTGTGTTCATGTGAAGGCAGCATGTTTAATAATAATAATACATTTCATTTATAAGCGCCTTTCAACACTCTCAAGGACACTTTACAGTCACAGGATATTTTTTCTGCGGTTTAGTCAACACTCACTGATCAAGCAATGGGAAGAAGCATCGGAACTTGAAAACCTTCTCGTGAACTGCCCAGCACTTTCAACTCATTCACTGCCAGACCTTGTACAAATATGTGTCCACTCTAGTCCTATGTTGCCTAAGCAGGCTATTGTACGAACGATCCAAATTGAACCTCACCCCACCATATCGGTTTAGTGAAGGATTTAGCTGTTTTATGAAAATCGCTTCTTTTACTCCCCTTTCAAACCATCTATGTTATTTCTCTGAGATTTTAACCTCATTGTCGTCAAAGAATCACAGTGCTTGCTGCCGGTCAAAAAACAACCTTGTTGTATTTTTTTTGTGGGCATGTTCTGTTTTATGTTGATCCTAATAGTACTACAATGCAATTCCTTCTGACCTTCTCTGTACTTCTCTATCAGCATTCTTAAAGCAAACACTGCATCTGTCATACTCTTCTTTGGCATGAAGCCACGCTGCTGCTAAATAGAAAACAGATACATGAAACTAGGTTTCATGTATGACAAAACCAATCCGGTTTCGTTAGAGGGAAAAAAAAGCCTCAACACCATTTTCATTCACTTTTGCTTTGAGTGCAATACATTTGCAGACATTCAGGGGCGTATTCTCGTCTTTATGCTGAAATCTTTTTTTTTTTTTATATATAAATGCTTGCACATTTTCCAGGTATGCCGATTCCCTGGTCCAGACATTGGACAATGCACAGCCTATGTATTCATGCATAACTACCAAAGAAGCACGAGTTGCTGAAGTGTGAAAGTACAGGGTGACTCTAATTTTGAGAGTGTGGCGAAGTGAATTCCAGGAGGATCCATTTGGTTCATGTTTCATATCCAATGTGAAGATAAATTGTGTAGTGGAGTTATACTAATCGTCACCAGGAACATGTGCACGGTTCACTGAATAATCATAAGATGCATCAGTTTAAAACGTTGCTTTTCAGGACATGTAAATCCACCATGTGTGACCCCGAAGGCAAGGCTGGTAAAGTATCTTGACCAAGACACAACAACACAGTATGGTGATGTACCTCATCTAACTGGTTACTCTGAAGGAGCATGTGTTTTTGTTGTTGCGGCCCGAGCTGGAATTGAACCTCTGCACATTGATGTTGACATGCTAACCACTCGACTACTGGGCCACCGTTTAATAAACCTGATGAAAGTAATGAATTTAAATAATACATTCACGACTCAGTGTAATTTCGGAGCCAGTGCAAAACAATTGGGTATTGATCAGATTTCCGACTGCAGTGTCACACATGATCAAACACACATAATGAAATCCCAACACACCACACCAAATCAAAAATAAATAACAAAATATTAAAAATCTTTAACTGAATTACAGTGACTGTAGTTGTGATTCCAGCTCCCAAACTCCAAACAGCATTTGGAAATGCTTCTTGCAAAAAGCTGCTGGGCTTGTCCCTTTTTCTCCGATCTACCTTTTCAGGGACAGGGGTTACTACAGTGGACATCTTACAATGTTACCAAGTTTCATAGTGCATGAAAAGGTTAATAGAATATAAGATGGTGGTTAGCCGTTGCCGTAATACATGGCCATTGGGCAGTCAATAAGCATACATTGGCCAGGTGAGCCTCCTACTCCCTACCTCCACATCAGCACAAGGATGTCGCTTGACATATCCGTTGCAGATGGAGTCAATCAAAATGTGCTATATGATCGATCGTACTGTAACCTCTGGAGTGCATAAGTCTTTGGGAGAATAAGCACTTGATGAAATTAGACAGCCTGGATTTGCCCTGGTTTGACAGTCGTGCGTCAAATAAGGCCAGAGGGTGTCCATTCCATCACACAATTAAAACGATGGGAGCATCTGCACAGCTGAGAATGTGCGTTGCTACGAGCTTTTCTGATTTGAGTGCACAAGACAATATGCCTCTTTATTTAGCTATTCAAAATTTACTGGGAATTGTGCTTTCCAAGGAGGAGTTGAACCTTGAAAGAATTATCATTTGCTCATGGAGGTTGACTTAAGCAACATTTGCACTACGTTTCATGTGGTCGCAGTAGCCCCATGTATCCGATATTCAGTGTGGTTTTAGCCTTTTTTTTCTTTTTGTCACATACCGTTTAGTCTACAGTGGCCTGAAAACCGCCGTGGCCACTAAGAACACTTTGTAAACGTGGCTTGACTACTGAACAAGCTGCCCCCCCCCCCCACACACACACACACACTTCTGAAATGATGGCTTCGCCCATGCCCTACGACAATGAATAACACTCCTGATGGTGAAGCTCATGATGGTAATAAACGAAGACAAAATGGTGGTTCTCTTTGTACAAAACATATTTTCTTACAAAGTGTAAATGCAGATAAATATTTGATTTTTCGCAAAGAAAAAAAAGACACAAGAGACATGACATAGCATATTGGAAAAAAAAAAAACCTTAGCATACTCATACACATGTGACCTTGACAATTACTGCCGCAGTGAAAATACAGTCTGTATAAACAATGAATTTCATAAATAAAACAATAAATATTTGAATAAATACAATTTATCTGCGTGTGATTGCCGTAGATTAATGGAGCCTGCCAATTACATTTTACTATTCCTCTAAATTGAAGGTAATGATGTATGCGCTTCATTTAATCCGGAGTTACGACAAGAGGCGGATACAGTACATAGAACTCAAGAGCTTGCTCTCAGCACTAAACCATGCATCCTTTGGTTATATTTTTGCATCCTTCCCATACACTACATTTAAAGACTAAAAGTGTGAGTACCGGTACTTTCAAACACCAATTAATTACTATCAGTTATTGCCTGATGGATGGCATTTTGATTTTGTCTTCCCTTAATTCCATATTATGTGACAAAGAAATACAGAACTTCGCCTATACATATAGAAATTGGGTGTACTTGTTGCAGTCTTCGAGGCTTGGGCCTGACTTGAATTGAGAGCTTTTTTGCTCCTTCTGATGTTTGAAAACAGACATAACACTGTTGATGGTTTCTCGAAATCTGTGATGGAGATGTTCACTTTGCCGTTGCAGTTGAAGTAACTTAATGTGACGATGACAGGGTCCATTCCACCATTAAAAAAAAATTAAATTCCAACCTGTGCCTTTCTCATCACGTTTTTAAAACCCCAGCTTCTCGTATGTTGCGCCTTATTATTGTGATAGGAATAATGAGGTAACTTGCTTTCTCCTAGGTTCAAGTTATTTCCACAGGAAATATTATTGAAACCAAGTTAATCTTTAATAAGAATGACTTCTTGTCAATGCACTCGTAAGCACCTCTTTTTGCTCATTGTCAAAAATTACCCAACATGTACCCCACCCTCTGTCCCTTTACCAGTTTCCCCCACGGTTTTTCCAAGTGTCTCTATATGCCTCCTCATGGCGGAGGCGAGGGTGAGAAAGTGAGTCCCATTTCATGCCATGGTCTCTTTCCCTGGCAGTCTGAGGTCGTTGAACGTGTGCATGTTGGTAACCTCGTCCGTTTTCGCCATGACGGGCGCCTGAGGCTTGTGTTTGAGCCTGCACTGGCACTTCAGTGACAACCTCAGTTCGTCCACCATGACTCTGCAGAGGGACCTCTGAAGTTTAAAAAAAGACAACAAAAGAAACACAGGGAGAGACAATAGAACAGAAGTGACTTGAGATTTTCCTGCTGTGAACATCAAACTGTACAATGTACTTCAATTTTACAAAGATTGAGAATGAGGATGTGTTGGGATGGTTTGGTTGTATGAACTCAAAAGTATGGGTGTGGATTCTGAAGTTTGGTGACTGGTTGAATTTGGTATGGATTGTAGAATCGTGGGTAATAGAAACATTATTTATTTTCCTTTGAGCGTTTTATTTCTTGAAGAGGGTCAAATTACAAGGCGCCCGGAATATATTCATATATTTGTTAGGCTCCACACACACAACACCTCTTGACATGATTTTTTTTTGTTCCCTAATTTGTAAAAACACAAATATTTACACACATGAAGTATTTACAGCCTTTGCTTCGTGGTTTGTTGATGCGCCCTTGGCAGTAATTAGAGCTTAAATTATTTTTAAATATGATGCTAAAAGCTTGGCACACTTATATTTGGGCAGTCTCGCCGATTCATATTTGCAGCACCTCTCAAGCGCCAACAGATGAGATGGGGCGCATCTCTGCAAGGCAATCACTGAACTCTTAAGAGGTCTGTGATCTGATTCAGTGCAGGCTTCAGTATGGCCATTGAAGAATATTCCTGTAGTTGTCTTAAAGCCACACTTTTGTTGTTGTTGTTATACGCTAAGGGTTGTTCTCGCTTTGGAAGGTATATAGATGAAAAGGTTTGTTCAGTCGTCATCTATACTTCTTTGAAGGTGTTGGATGGTTCGCTCCTCATTCGACAAGCTTCATCAGCGAACTAAAGTTGTGCTGGTAGATCTGGCCTTAAATATATATCCTTAATGTCCAGAGGTGGCGGTGCCAGACCTCTGCCTTGAGAGGTCCCTGCTCTAACGTTGGGGGGAGCTGTGGACTACTCTCTGAAGCTAATCTACTTCTTTCGTCCTGTCTGATTTTGGTCTATGACTGGCCTTGATTCCTCCATTGACTCTGGTATCACCTCATCAGCATGACGAAGCATGTGGTAACGATCTAAGAAGTCTGTTGTCAACCACCATTGCGATTTAGTTCTGTTTTACAAAAAATATCCTTATTTTACTCCCCTTTCAAACCATCGATTTTCTTGAGCTAAGATTTTAACCTCACTGTCGTGTCAAAGTGAGGTTACTTAACAAAGAATTTTTTGTCATTAGGGATATATATATATATATATATATATATATATATATATATATATATATATATATATATATATATATATATAGGGCCAGAGCGACCAGAACAACTTTATTAAGCTGACGAAACTTTTCAGAAGACCTCCGGCACTTTCAAAGAAGTAGAAATGACGGCAGAAGAAATGTTTTCATCGATGGACGACTCATGTACGACTGAGAGCTGACACAGACGTATTTGGAAGGTATACTTTGACCCAGTCAAGTTTCTGAAAACTATTGTACAGGTTTACATTCAGGATTTCTCTGTATATCGCTGCATCCGTCTATGTCTGAATATTGTCTGGTCACACAGTTTCTACTGCTGAAAAACATCATTACATGATGCTGCCGGCACCACCACAGTGAGCAGAATCTGGTTTCTTCCAAAGATCTGTCATTCTCACCTAAGTGGTCAATCTTTATCTCATCAGACCAGAGCATTTTCTTCCTCGTTGTTTGCAAGTCTGACAGTTGCCTTTTGGCAATCCTGTGTCTTTTACAAAGGAGTGGCCATCATCTGGCTACTCTACTACACATGCTTGGTTGTTATAGTGCTGCAGAGATTGTTGTCATTTTCAATGTTAACCGCTCTCAACAGAGGACCATCGGAGCCCTGAGAGAATGAACATCAGTCACCTCCCTGACTTGAACTCTGACCTCCAATTGCTCAGTTTAGACTAGTGACCCACTCTGGGAGCTTCCTCCATTTAAGGATGATGGAGGCCACTGTGGTCATTGGAAGCTCCAAGGCCGCAGGATGTTTCTGCATCCTTTTGCCGATTTGTACCTTGAGATGTTCC
This sequence comes from Hippocampus bargibanti, assembly GCF_051943395.1. Lineage (NCBI taxonomy): Eukaryota > Metazoa > Chordata > Actinopteri > Syngnathiformes > Syngnathidae > Hippocampus > Hippocampus bargibanti. The sequence continues at coordinate 18,113,834 of NC_142739.1, read as the reverse complement.
TCTGAATTCCTCTTTCATCACTTTGCTGCTGTGAAGTGTAAATTTCTCCACTGTGAGACTAATAAAGGCATATCCAATACGATCCAATCCAATCCAATCCAATCCAATCCAATCAATCCAATCCAATCCAATCCAATCCAATAGTTCAGACAATTCTTTTCATTCTTGGTTTGTTCTCTGACATCGACTGTAAGCTACGGGACCTTATATAGGTGAATGCATTTCCAAATCATGCCCAATAAAGTAAATTTACCTCAGGTGGACTCCAATCCATTTGTAAGTCCAGCTGTAAGAACTTAAAAAGATGTTCAGTGGAGACATGTTGCACGTGAGCTCAATTTTGAGCTTAGCAGCAAATTCTATGAAAACCATATATTATTATTTATTACAGTAAAGTCTCGTTATATCAATATCGGTTATAACGATAGTACCGCTTATTACGATATTATTTTCATTTCCCTTGCACATTTCTAGTCTTTTTATGTATAATTAGTACCGTTTAGTACGATACCCGGTTGTTACGATAATCCGGTTATTACGGTGCTCCTTTTCATCCCCCGCCGGCCATTTTTGTTGTTTACATCGATATATCCGTCGCGCCATTGGTCAACTTGGTCACGTGTCTTGTTACGTGAGCAGCTCTCCCGAGCAGACGCCATTTTCAGACGGCAGCTCGTGTGTATCAGATGGCTGTGTCTTCAACAATGGACTGTTTTGGATGCCATCAGAGCAATTTCCAAAGCGTGGAGCACGGTGTCCGAAAACACCATCAAGAACTGCTTCCGTCACTGCAAATTTGAAAATCCAGGGTGCAGTGAGGAAACATCTGCAGCTAACGAAGAGGATGACGACAACATTCCTCTTGCAGTGTTGGCTGAAAAGCTAAAAGTCGCCGACATTGCATCGTATGTCGCAGTCGACAAAGACATTGCGACATTCCCAAGCTCATCAGATGCGGATATCGCAGCGGAGGTCAAAGCCAAGTATGCCACAGTAGATTCCCGTGATGATGATGATGCCGATGACGATGAAGAAGAAGCGACTGAATGCACACCTTTTGCAACTTCGACAAAAGCGTTGCAAGGGGTTGCGGACACGCGATCTTTCTTTGAATGCGTAGAAAATGCATCCGGTTTTTTAGAAACGTTAAACAAGATGGAAGTGTTCATATTAAAATATAAAAATGGGAAGCAGAAGAAGATTGATGACTTTTTTAAATAGCTTACATACATACTAATTGCAGTGTTATGTACATGTACTGTTACATGAATGCAAGCGTTTTTTGCAACAATGTTTGTTGTTTTGTCTGCTGAAGCGTCATGATTTTGAAAATGACTGTACATTCCATACTGTGCATTAAAGGGCAACCAACATCACTTTTTGTGTTTCTTGAGTCAGTCAAAAAGCTGTTGTAACGTCACAGCTGCGCGCCGGCATTCTATTCAGCCACTCTCGAACGTCACGTAAGTTATGTAAACGTTGCAGTTTTGGTTTTTCATCCATGTACAGTATTTAATTGTGTTGCATCCAGATATCTTTATTGTTTGCAACAATCACTGTTTTTCATATGATTGTACATGCTGGCGTTCGTGGCTTCGTGTGAATAGAACTTGACGATTTAGCATTGGTTGGTTGCATTTTTGAAAGGAAATAGTCATTAAAAAGTGTAAAGACGTTTTTATTTTATGCACAACTTTATTTTTCACTTCACTGCTGTACAAAAAACATGTTAGATATGCAATCCATGAACCCAATGATGAAATTACATGCCATAACAAAGATGCCGCATTTACGCACCCCCCCCCCCCCCACAGGATCGGATATATCGATAGTCCCGGTTATATCGATATTTTTCGGATTCCCTTGCGTATCGATATAACGAAACTTTACTGTATTATTATTATTATTATTATTATTATTATTATTATTATTATTATTATTATTGTTATTATTATTATTATTATATTATTATTACTATTATTATGCTGCAATTTCATATTAAGTCTATCAAGTTTGTGTCAATAAGACAAAATTTGGACAGCATACATGACAGACACAAGTGGACAAACAATGTTGGACAACATAATCCTTGCAGTCTGTGGACACGCGGGAACTTCAGCGGGAGCACAATGTGAGGAATTTATTGCTGGGAAGTAAGACTTACCAATATAGTAGCAATAGTTTGAGCCTGAGAACCAGTCAGTTGAGTGACGGACAGTCATGTATGTTTCTTTTCATTCATGTCATATCAGAATACGTTATATTTGTAGGCTTTTTTTGGGAGGGGTGTCAGGAGACGTTATATTTGTAGGATTGTTTTTGGGGAGGGATGTCAGTAGACGTTATATTTGTCTGATTTTTTTGGGGAGGGGTGTTGGGGAGGGGTGTCTGGAGTGGTGGGGTATGAGGGGGTTGAGGTATTTTGTCCAATGAATTGCACCTATGTGGTTAACTGTCCATATACTACTTTTTTACTCAACTACACAAAGTGCCGCCTTCCCCCAAAGGATTTCAATTTATCAAGCTGTATCTGTACATACTTACATGTAGTCATATATTCACAAATGCATGTGTGGTCGTAGAAGCAGGTGAAAACCACAACCACACTGTAGCCATTCATTTACCCCACTCCTCATCTATAAAATTAAATGGCACTGCAGTGGTTTACCGGTAAAAGCTATGCAGGCACGAGGCTTTCTAGTGGGCTCAGGCTCAGGGGACACATTGCCATCAAATCTGCTTGCTGGTGGTTTGTTGGATTGATAGCAGCAGCTTGGGGTCATTGGATTACAGAGTTTTTATGATGCTCTACAATCAGCAGCTGTGCCACAGCTCTGAGGAAAAGCCTGTTTGCACCGTGGAGAATGGCAATGTAATGTGATACAGGAAGTGGGAATTGAAAAGCAAGAAGCTGGATGTAAGCATCATCATATAAATGAATAAAAGGCAATAAATCGCGATGTCGAAGCATTTACTGATAATTTAGCAATCTCATTTTGAGATGCAACAGTGTCACTAACCAGGAAACAAAGTTTTCTCAACAGAAAATCCCATTTATTGCATGCTCTCTATTTTGTTTTAAGCGCATCCACAATAATTGCAAATGTATCATTGAGCTTGTACTGCATTTTTAATCATTTGGATGTTATTTGGCATGATTGCCAATCATAGCAGAGACAACCATTCCCATCCCGAGATATTTTAGTGTATTTTCCTTCGTTCATATATTTTGGTATGTTTACCATTCCCCAAAAAAATAATGTGTATTTAGTGGATATACAAATTACAGATGATCATGGGGTGAATGTTGTTCGTTTATTTGTTTTTGTCTCTGATAATGGGGTTCACACGTGAGTTCCTTACAGACAACTTAGGTCCAAAAAAGAAGCAAGAGGAGGACGAGGGGGAGGAGGAGGAGCGGGAGTAGGAAGCAGAGAAGGAGCTAAGGGAGGGAGACAATAGAGGGCAGGGCAGGAGTCCATCCACCTATGCATTCATTTTCAACACCGCTTATCATGAATAGGGTTACGGGGAGTTGCTGGAGCCTATTCCAGCAGATCTAGGGCAGCAGGCAGACTACACCCTACAGCCTACACCCTTAACTGGACGTCAGTCAGTAGCAGGGAAGTTGTAATGTACATTGTTCCTTAATTTATGTTGGATAGCATGTTCCAGATAATTACAGTTTAGAGCAAAAAAAGCGCATAGAATTTCTCCCGTTTCCTTGTGTACTCCGATATGATTTTCGTTTGGCAATGTAATGTATGATGTTCAAAAAGCAAAGTAGAAAGGCTAAACACATGACATTAGGAATTTACATGGCTATAAACAGAAATATTTTCACATATGAGAAGAGCACTAAAAAGAACATGCAGAATGTGACATTCAGGTCAATTTCTTACATTGCTCATGTAAAAATTTAAATGTGCTCTTGTTTTCAATGAGAGGCACATATAATGATCATAAGAGGAAATTTCATGTAATAAATCATGAGACAGTGTTACTTGTGTACAAATTCTGCAAATGGTTAGAGTACATAAAGGTAAAAACAATTGGCAAACATAATTCTCATGATAGAGAATTATAACTACAGCGCTAAAATTGTAATAAAGTTATTCGGTTGGCTGATTAATTAGTTGGGCCAATTTATTTTAACCCATGCTAATGTTCCTTCTTAATTTTCACAGGAGGATAACCAGGCTTACTTAGGACCTCGTGTAACGTTTGTCGGTCTGACAAAAATGTCTTTGCATCGATAACAATGAATTAAAATAAAAACAAAAATAAAACAATCGAGAACAAAATATCAGTTCTTCCTGTTGTGCCTGCCTTGGTCACTTCGAGGCAGTGTGGTGCCCTGCATGCATCGAGTACACACTTGTCATGAAATGAGAAGAAAGTTCGATAGAAATCTTCAATATCTACTTGGAAGAATTTCTGCATTTGGGTATTTTATGTTTCCTGTGTGGAAGTGTTTCTAAAACGTTTATGTATGAATATTAGTTATTCGATGGGCATCCCTTCCCAAAGCAATGCTATTTTCCTGTTAGTAAGTGAATTTGATTTTACAATGACTTTTCGGTTGCCATATAGATTATGTGCAATGTATTAGTTTTATATTTAGTAAACTCTGTCAGGGTGTCATTACAACTTTCGGTATTACAAAATACACAGGTGCACATATCCGCTGCATGCAAGAAATGCAAGAAATGTGCACGTCGGTTATTTTGTATCAGGAACCTGCTAATGCAGGGGTCGGGAACCTTTTTGACAAAGCGATCCATAAAATTAAAATATTTAGAAATATTTTTCAGTGAGAGCCACACACACACGCACACGCACACACACACACACACACACACACGCACACGCACGCACACACACACACACACACACACACACACACACACACACACACACACACACACACAAACACGCACATGATTTCAACAAAATGTCCGAATGTATTATTTAAAATAACTTTAATATCCATTAGTATGAATAGTTTTCCGTTTGTCATGCTTGGTAAAAAAAATCCAGCCAAACGATTGGAATAAAAGTCAATTTGCCGGGTACATAGGGAAAGTTACTGCTAGCTAGTCACACTGCACACTGCTCATTAGCTTGCACTCTTGCTTTCTGAGGTTTCTCACAGAAGTATTTTGATGCTAACATTAGCATAGGGCTTGTCAAAGTGCCACTGATATTCAACTGTTTCATTCATGGTATTGTTTAATTGCAAATTAGAATCACGGCAGAATGTTTTGAGTATTTTGCCAGTCTTCGCAAAAACACATAAATAACAATGAGTTCATCATTCATTGTACATCTTATTAGTTCCGAGATGGGTGTGTGTGTGTGTGTGAATGAATGAATGAATGATGAATGAATGAATGAATGAATGAATGCAGTGTTTGAAATAAGGTCTGCCCGGAGGCCCGGGGCATACAACTTTTACATCGGGCGTACAACTTTCAAAACATCTCGGCCCGGGTGGCCGACAACTTCTTCAAGAAAAAAAAATATTTTTTTCAAATCAATTTTTTTTTATTCAATAAAGCAAAAGCTACAAGCAAACCGTTACAAGCCATTACAAGAGGAACGTTCATTTGGAAATTTGCCAAACGAATGTTCATTTGGCAATTTGCATACTGGGCACGGCATCCAATCAGAATCCTGTTTCGTGCTTCGGACTGTACCGTGACTGTAAAGTGTACTTGAGAGTTTTGAAAGGTGCTTAGAAAGAGGAGTCCACGTGGCTTTTAGCAGACAACGCAACACAAACATTGCATTGTGCTCCATGATGACAGCCGACAACTGGAGCAAACTCTTCAGCAAGGGATGTACACCATAAATTAAGCAAGGGATTTTGTGGTAGGTACTTCCTTAATTTAAAAAAATATATTTATACTTTGCAACAAGGTTTTTTTATGCGATTAGTCTTTGGAGAGAAATTGGGGCAGGCAACTTTATGGCCAGGAAGGCAACTTTTCAGAGTTGTCTGCCCTGGTGTACGCTAACTTTTTGTCATGAGTTTCAGACACTCATTAATGTAAAGCTTTGTAAAGTATTTGGGCATGGTATTGTGTAGATACAGCTCTGCATAAATGCACTCCACTTACCATCAGTTTATGAGAGTGTAAAGCTCATCCCCAGTACTAGAATGTGGCGATGCTATTTTTGCTTCTGTCTAATGTCACAGACAGAAGTAATTATGAAATGCAAATTGCAGTGTGCACTATCAAGCATGTGAAAAACAACAGATACTCAACAGTACAAGGTTTCAAGTCAACACTTGGATTGGATTGGATTTGCCTTTATTAGTCTCGCAGTGGAGAAATTTACATTTCACAGCAGAAAGGTTATGAAAGAAATGAAAGTTACTTAGTTACTTCATTACCAAAACAAAACAAACAACACATTAAGAAATCTACATACCAGCACCCTCAAGCATAAAATGTGTATATTTTGCTGATAGTTTATGTTCACTGATAAGCCTGACACTGATTGGAACATCAATGTGGATCACTTGCTTGACTTGTGTGCAGGCAGAATGTGTTCATTCTCACTTTTTGTGGACTAACTGCAAGTGATTGTCTCCTGAACGTTTCTAAGTCAACGTGAAATAGGGTAGAGAGAAAAAGACTATATGAAAGGATAGATTCACCGCGTGTTTTTATGCTGGCGTTTTTTGCATGGGAAAAAGTACCGGTAATCGTTACCTCATAGTTAAAGTAACTGTGACAAACAACACCTTTGAAAACCTGAATTAAATGTTAATGGACATGCTTGGCCAAGCCTGATTACTACGAGCTTTGATGAATCAAGTACTCACTTAAATAGTTCTGGACAGCAAATTTAAGGCAAATATATCTAAAAAAAAAAAAAAAAAAAATCTTCAAGGTCAGTCGAAATACAGAACATTTTTTAAAAATATTACAATGTCATTTCCAAAGCATGCTGGCATTTGGTTATGCTGCTCTGTAGCCGATTTTACTAACACAGCGATTTGCAACTGCCCAAAGAGATAATGGAAGGATATTTTAAATGATTGGGTTATTCTTTGAAGAATATTATCTTCGTCTTCTTCTCAGATGTGTACGATGGGGTTGGGACGACAACCTTGAATGCCACCTTCAGGAAATCTCTTCTTGTGATTTGTTTTTGATGAGTTTCAAAACTTACACTATTTATTTGCTGATGCTAATGATGATAATAGATCTGAAAAATAGAATTTCATTAATTTACTAGTAAAAAACAAAAAAAGAAAAACGACATCTGATTTGTCCTCAACTGAACTGGGGAAAGAGAGACGGGCTCCCAGTCCATCAATTATGTGTTTATATCCATGCATCTAGACTTCCATTTTCTGATCTGCATATCTCACAAGGTTCACTCTACACCTGATTAAAATAATCAGCATCGTTCTAATGCTGCATCAGAGCTTGATGAGCTGATCACATTAATCACGTGTATTGCAGCCGGGACAGCTCGGAAGCAAGCAGGACAGTGGCCCTCTAGGCCCGGAGTTGGACATGCCTGATTTAGGTTCTACATCAGGCATGTACAACATGGATGTTTTTGGAAAGTTGGCAGAAACTGGTATCCGGTATTGGGAGAAAACCCACGCAGGCCCGAGGAAAACATGCAAACTCTACACAGGAAGGCCAAAGATGGAATTGAACTCCGTATAGTTGTGCTGTGAGGTTGACATGTTACCGACTGGACCGCCAATATGCTGTCAATGTACATTATGTTTGTAATTTGCCAAACTCATTATTACAGTAGCTTTTGTGTTTGTAAATGCTTTTCAGTGTTGTGTTTTTGCACGTTGAGTTGCCTCCAATGTGTAATAGGCTATAAGAATGAAACTACCTTTCTTTCCCTTGCCTGAAAAAACCTTGTGCGTTTTGACTGCATCATCGACTTGCCTATTTGGACAGGTTATTTAGCACATTTAAACAGTAAAATGTTTTTTTTTTTTGTCTTTGAATGGGCTTGGATTGGATGATACAGTCCCCACTGGTGATGGGGATCTGACCTGAACCTTCTCCATCTGGTCAGCAGAACAGATCCTTTTTGGATCCAGTTTGGTCAAAGCTATCTAACAGGACCTCCAGATTTAGTTTAGTGGGATGTGGACCCCCGGTCCTGCCAATGTGTGCGTGCGTGTGTGTTTTGGAGGACAGTGGGGAGTGGAGGGGACTCTGTGGTCTATGGAGAGGAAAACGGTCTGCTACAAATATGCACCTCCACTTGCAAGGATTTTAGTGGAGGTGCTCAACATAACCCCCAAATATGCCTTTGCAGATCTCTACCTGAAGCTTCATTTCAATGTGAACGTACCTGCATGCTAAGAGACTGGAAGACAATTCCTAGAGCACCATCGATTTTCGAACTATTATCGATTTTGGATGTTTTTGCTACACATCCACCCACACAACACACAAATATAAACAAACCACCGGCGCTCACACTCACACCTCAGGACAATTTCGAATCTTCAATGACCCTGCCATTGATGTTTTTGATTGTGGGAGGAAACTGAAGTAATCGGGGAAAACCCACGGCGAACATGCAAATTCGGGGAGGATTGAACTGGATTCAAACCTGGTGCATTCACCACTGTGAAGTTGATCACACAACCACCAGGCCACCTACTGCAACACAACACATTTTGTTTTTAAATCTGTTGTTCCTGTTTTTTTATGTTTGTTTTTTAATGTGTATTTCGTGTTAAGTGGTCGAGGCTTTTGGCTAAACCCCATGAATGTTTCATTGTTCGTGATAGTTGTGTTGTCAGGCTACTATATAAATATAATTAAGTAATTAGCACTGAGGGAGATGTTACACTACAGGTTTGTCACCTCCCAGTTGTTACATGCTTGCATCAAGGTGGAGTTTATCAGCGCAGATCTGTTTGGGAGGCAGAACAAGTAGCTTTGATAGTCATATCAATGGAAGCATTATGTGCCTGTCTGCTATTTCTGTGTTCAGAAAAGACCCCAGAAAAAAAGATGGACCCATTCTTGGATGGTGGGCAGAGGGCTGGATTTGCTAATGAGCTAGTAGCTCTGCAGTGAGCAAATGCCAGATGAGTTGAGATGCTATGGCTGCTTTCCCTTGTTTGCAATTTGGATGAAGTCACTTTTAAAATACTGTACATCACATTGCGATTGTGTGTACCGTATCGGTTTCTCATAGGAATGATGGCACTGTTTTTCCCCTTGGTCAATGCCGGAGGACCAAATAGGCCACACTATGCATAAAGACACTGACATGCCATACTTTCTTTCATCATAGTAACTGTGAGGCAGTGACGTGCGGTGAGGTTTAAGGCTGGTGAGGCACTGACGTCATCACAGTCAGATTTACAAACATATAAACTCCACAGAGTAGCTTATTCACCATTTGTTTGGCAACAGTGAACGTGTTTTGTTTAAAATGTCATGTCAGCATTCTTTATATACTTTATACAAACTGTTGCATCGAAAAAAAAATGAAAAAAACGTTATGATCGTGTTTCCTTTACTTATAAATGAAGTCCAAGTCTCTCTGTCTCAATGGAGATCACTGCCAGTGAAGAAAGTCGTCCTTGATCAGTCTTGTTCCGACTGTATGTTTTCAGTCTTTTGTGCTGAGAATGACCGCCCCACTGATGCTGTAGTAGCTGGAACAGTGAACACGAGCTGGAGCAACTTTGTCGCTTCAGGAATAGTTTCAATGAGATCCTTCTTGGCTAATAAGATGAGAAGCTGTCCAGGAGATTTACATTCATCCCTCACCGTTTGTGAGCTATACAGTTCGGTGTTGGTCTTCCTTTAATTATTATCTCATGCTTCGATTGAAAGTCCAGTTTGGAATTTTTTTTCAATTTAGATATGTAATCCACCATTCTGAAAATAAGGCCAAGCAACACGAAAAAATGACTGGATGGTTGCACTTAGCTTGCTAACTGTTTACTGTAGCTTGCTGTCACTAATTCTATTATTCTACAGCCGAGGAGTCGAAAGAAGAATCTCTAATCACCAGCACCCCATGTCATGGGGCAGGAGAACTGTGTGCCTCAACTATGCACACAGTTTTGATAAAAATAAAATAAACACTGTAGTACCGTCTTTATAATGTACTGTAACTGTACATTATATACACCACCTAAACTGTCAAAATTTAGGTCATATACTAAAAGCTTTTGAACACTTTAATAGTGATATGCAGAGGGACCGCAATGCGGTCTCACTGCAGAGCAAGCCAGCACATTTAGCATAGTGATTGCACAATCCATTGTGAGGCTCACCCGGCTGCTGCCTCACCGCTCGTTTCCACTTAGTATTTGAACGGTAAATGTGAAAATTCAGCGATTTTGAAAAAACATTTAAAAAATGGTGAAGTTAAATGGAAAAGAACGTGAAAGTACAAATCACTAAATAAATCTAACCGTTTAATGTATTTTTCATTTGATATTTCCATGATGACAGGTGAGGCACAGCCTCACCTGCCTCCCCTTACTGCACGTCACTGCTGTGAAGTATCCCAGACATCAGCCGACCAAGTATTGACGATGCGCATTTTACTGGCTATGAGGCCCTCTATTTGTCCAGGACGTGTCTGTCGGCTGTCGGCAAAGATGAGTCGAATGTGCCCACTCTGCTTTTGTAGCCCAGGGAGATATACTATAGCGGAAAGCTAAGGGATCCGTGGCTTTATTGGGCACCACAAAATCATTACAAAGAACCCATCATATTTAAGCAATAAAATCTATTTGGATGAAAAGCAATGCTTCGTCACTACTCTTACAAAAGACATATAGACGATATATATATATATATATATATATATATATATATATATACAGTAAAGTCTCGTTATATCGATATCGGTTATATCGATAGTACCGCTTATTACGATAGTATTTTCATTTCCCTTGCACATTTATAGTCTTTTTATGTATAATTAGTACCGTTTAGTACGATACCCGGTTATTACGATAATCCGGTTATTACGGTGCTCCTTTTCATCCCCCGTCGGCCATTTTTGTTGTTTATATCAATATATTTGTCGCGCCATTGGTCGACTTGGTCACGTGTCTTGGTTACCGTGAGCCGCCATCGGTCGTGCCATTGGTCGACTCGGTCACGTGAGCCGCCATCGGTCGCGCTATTGGTCGATTTGGCCGTGTGACTTTGTCACGTGACACGCCATCGGTCGCACCATTGGTCGACTTTGTCACGTGTCTTCGTTATGTGACCAGCTCTCGCGGGCAGACGCCATTTTCAGACAGCAGCTCGTGTGTATCAGACGGCAGCTGTGTGTCTTCAACATATACGGACAACATATACAACGCTGACGAAACTGGTTTATTTTACAAGCTGCAGCCAGAGAAATCCTACATCTACAAGGATGAGGATTGCCGCGGGGCTAAACGTTCAAAAGAAAGACTTACAATCATGCCGTGCGCTAACATGACGGGTACCGATAAATTACAACTTACATATTGTTATCGGGAAATCAAAAAAAAAAACAAGGTGCCGACATTGCATCGTATGTTGCAGTCGACAAAGACATTGCGACATTCCCAAGCTCATCAGATGCGGATATCGCAGCAGAGGTCAAAGCCAAGATTCCCGTGATGATGATAATGACGATGAAGAAGAACCGACTGAATGCACACCTTTTGCAACATCGACAAAAGCGTTGTTTATATTAAAATATAAAAATGGGAAGCAGAAGAAGATTGATGACTTTTTTAAATAGCATACATACGTACTAATTGCAGTGTTATGTACATGTACTGTTATATGAATGCAAGCGTTTTTTGCAACAATGTTTGTTGTTTTGTCTGCTGAAGCGTGATGATTTTGAAAAGGACTGTACATTCCATACTGTGCATTAAAGGTTAACCAACATCACTTTTTGTGTTTCTTGACTGACATCAGAAAAAGGTTTTATAGCATCTACAATACCCAAAACACGCAGTATAATAAAACACCAATAAAAATGACTTCAAGTCACGGCAAGACGTCTTGCATTGCTGGAGAATCCAAATAATGGCTTCAGATTCGGAGAATATGCTTTCTTGTTACACATCCATTCATGGATATGATTCAAATACAGAAGACAGAGTAAAGCATACATGTTTGCAATCGATTAAATATTTACTGTATACTGTATCCTATGGAGCCTGGGGGCCCTCTACTGGCGGCTTCAGGATGCAACACGGTTCTCAGACAAAAAGCTGTTGTTACGTCACAGCTGCGCGCCGGCATTCTATTCAGGCACTCGAACTGTCACGTAAGTTATGTAAACGTTTTGGTTTTTCATTCATGTACAGTATTTAATTGTGTTGCATCCAGATATCTTTCTTGCTTGTAACAATCACTGTTTTTCATATGATTGTACATGCTGGCGTTCGTGGCTTCGTGTGAATAGAACTTGACGATTTAGCATTGGTTGGTTGCATTTTTGAAAGGAAATAATCATTAAAAAGTGTAAAGACGTTTTTATTTTATGCACAACTTTATTTTTCACTTCACTACTGTACAAAAAAACATGTTAGATACGCAATCCATGAACCCAATGATGAAATTACATGCCATAACAAAGCTTCTCCATTTACGCATCCCCCCCCGCCCCCAGGATCGGATATATCGATAGTCCGGTTATAACGATATTTTTTTCGACTCCCGAGAATATCGATATAACGAGACTTTACTGTATATATATATATATATATATATATATATATATATATATACAGTGGAACCTCGGTTTTCAACTCATCAGTTCGAACAAATCGGAGAATCGGAGTCCGAACAAAATATTCAAGAAATTCTTACTTCGCAACGCCGGTACGACGCGTAAGTGCGCACGTGAGGGTGGGGTGCTGACCGGCGTACGGGTGCGGACGTTTTGCTCTAGCGTTTAATATTGGTGTATGAAAAGTTTTAGCCCCTAATCATGCCTCCAAAGAAAGTAAGTGCTGCTACAAGTGAAAAAAGAAAAGTAGTGCGTACAACTATTGCATTTAAGAAAGAAATAATCACAAAATATGAAGGAGGTGTGCGAGTGTCTGATCTGCCTAGGGAATACAGCATGGCGAAATCTACGATCAGTACGATATTAAAGAATAAGGAGGCTATGAAATCTAGTGATGTGGCTGTGGGAGTGAGAGCAAGTGTCATTGGATAGATATTTTAAGAGAAAAGAACATCCTCTAGCCGAGTCATCCGTAGCTGTCACGTTCCGAGCGAAAGAGACGGCAGCTGACTCGTCGGAACTTCGTGGAATGTTTGGTATCCCAAAGCAGGCGGCAGAGATGTACTAACCAAGCAGGATGTTTATTCACAAATAAAAGAAAACACAGCGAGTAAGACGGCAGGGGGTGATCCGACCCTCTTACGCCAAAAAGCAGATGGCACACGAGGGTGCAAAATTACGCAATCCCGGAAGATGACATAAATTTACGGGACGCAAGGAAAATACCTCGGACCGGATACACTGGCACATCGAAAGAAGAGTCCAGGTAGAGGTGAGTCAATCATCCGGCATCGGCGAGGTGATCGCGAACCGTATAAATGCCACGTGTCCGTGATTAGAGAATTGACAGCAGGTGGAGGGCGGCCGGGAGAGGCAGACCCGCCCCCCCCCTGTCAACTCGCACGTGACAGGAGCAAAGAGATTTGAACGTGTGAACACCCCTCAGACAGAAGAGCTCCCCGAAGTTTTTATGGAAGGGGATTCCGCCCAAACAATAAATTTCCTTCCTCCATCCACCTGCGCCTTCTGCTGACCACCACAAAGGTCAAAAATCATATTCATAATTGTTTTCTTTACGAACGTACAATTAGCCTGGGTTACATTTATGTTTATGTTATTTGTCTTTGCCATTTTTTAATATTTTCTGAGATATACATTGCTTTTTATGTGTTGGTCAGCATTTTAAGGTGCAATTTCATGCATAAAATAATGTCTAAAATACTGTACTAAAAAGGTAAACATTCAGGGTGTTGGAACGGATTAAAACGATTTACATTATAAGTAATGGGAAAAATGGGAAAAATGGTTTATATATATATATATATATATATATATATATATATATATATATATATATATATATATATATATATACAGTAAAGTCTAGTTATATCGATATCGGATATATCGATATCGGATATATCGATAGTCCCGGTTATATCGATATTTTTTCTGACTCCCTTGAATATCGATATAACGAGACTTTACTATATATACAGTATATATACAGTATACAGTAAAGTCTCGTTATATCGATATCGGATATATCGATAGTCCCGGTTATATCGATATTTTTTCGGACTCCCTTGAATATCGATATAACGAGACTTTACTATATATATATATATATATATGTGTGTCTATGTGTGCTGCTAATATGTACAATATACTGTGACAACACACCAACACACCACAGTGCTGTGATGCAGAGTGCAGAGGCCAGCCCCATATGATGGGAGGAGGTACGAAAATGATTATGTGTGGAATAAAGGGTGATTTTGATTAAACAGGGAAAAAAAATGCAAAATTTGATTTTGGTAGGAAAAGATGTTTGTGACCATTAAAACTGTTTTCGAATGTCCGGCAAATGTCTGCAACCTTTTTCACTCTTTAAACTATAAAACAACATTCATTACATCTGCTAACACATACAAGCCTTGGCGGCTCAGTGTAATACCACCTAAAAAATCTTGACATTGTATGACTTACCATGACTTGATGACTTATTCACTAGTGTTGAACCGGGCTCAGATCGGTTTAACTGTCAGTGCTATGACCGAAAGTCTGGTTGAAACATTTGTCCTAATTTTTAGACCTTTTTAAAATGGTCCAAAGGATCAAATCATCTGTGGTTCCCTAGCTGAACTACTATTACTACTTTTCATTCAATTACATTTTCTTGAGAATGACCTATCTAAAAAATATTGATTAAGGAGTAGAGAAGAATAGAGCTGAGTGTCTGCAACACTGCTGGTGCATGGTGAGTGGAGAGAACAAGGGAGTAATAGCACCTTGGTGAATTTTGAAATGGATCATGCGGCATGAAATTCTTTGTGCAGTGACTGGTTCTAGCCTGCTGACTGTGTACTACCACCACTATTATGTTTTGTTTGAATCTCTTTGCAAACACAATTCCAATGAAGTTGGAATGTTATGCAAAATGTAAATTACAACAGAACACTTTGCTTTGCAAATCTTCTCCAATCTTAATACAAATTGAATATACTCCAAAGACAAGACATTAAATATTGAATATTGTTGTTGTTTTTTCCCCCTTACAAATACCATATTCTGTTGCTTTGATGCCTGCAAAACATTACTAAAAACCTGGGACAGAGGCGATAAAGCCTAGAATTTGAGGAATGCTCCCACATACAGTAGGACCTTGGCTTATGAACTTAATTGGTTCCCAGACAGTGTGTAAGCGAAAAGTGTGTATCCCAAAAATTAATTTCCCATAGGAAACCATTAAAATGAGAATAGAAATGGTGTGAAGATCAACATGGCGCCGCGGATGGCAGCCTCGGTCACACGCTCCCTAGTATTGTTCCTGGTTTTGTCATTTTCATTTGTTTTTTGCGATCCTACGCGACTCAGTTACACGAGGGAAGAGTTACTGAGCATTGGGGAATCCACTCTTGGACTATTTTCACCGACACACCAAAATCTACAAGGTTTTTCGGGGCTGCTCGCGAGCAGCGTAGCAGCTCTGTACGGGGCTTTGAGACGCCGGCGTAGGAGGGGGAAGCGAGCCGGCGTGCTCGTCAAGCTACGGCAGCGTGGATTTCGAACGCCGCTCCCATCGATCCACCTCGCTAATCTACGCTCACTACCAAACAAGATGGATGAACTTCTGCTTCTCACAAAGACCAATAAAACGTTTGCCCGCTCTGCTGCGCTGTGCTTCACTGAGACTTGGCTCAGTGACCGCCACCCGGACTCCGCGCTACAACTACCCGGATTCCGTCTCCTTCGGGCCGACCGTGACACGGAGCAATCGGGGAAATCCAAAGGCGGTGGACCATGCTTCTACATCAACGAAGAATGGTGCACCAATGTCACGATGCTCGACGCACACTGCAGCCCTGGTTTGGAATCGCTGTCTCTCAACTGCAAGCCATTCTACTCGCCACGTGAGTTTGCTTCCTTTATTCTCATTGCCGTGTACATCGCGCCACAAGCTAATGCTAACGCGTGTATACAAACGCTAGCGGACCATGTAAACCATCTCGAACTGAAATATCCAGAATCACCCCTGATCATTTTGGGCGATTTTAATCAAACACATTTAAACCGTGAACTTCCCAAATATAAGCAGCATATTGACTGTTTTACCAGAGGAGAAAGCATTCTAGATCATTGTTACACAGCACTCAAAGGCGCATACCGGTCTGTTGCACATGCAGCATTGGGTCTTTCTGACCACTATTTAATCCACTTAATTCCCACATACAAATTGAAACTCAAATGTGTAAAACCGGTAGTCAAGACAGTTAAAACATGGACAGATGAAGCAAAGTTATCGCTACAAGAATGCTTAGACTGCACTGATTGGAGCGTCTTTGAAACTTCAACGGGCACATTGGATAAATACACAGACACTGTAACATCATACATCAGTTTCTGTGAGGACATGTGTGTACCAACAAAGTCTTTCCGCTCATTCAACAACAACAAGCCATGGTTCACTCCCAAACTCAGGCAGCTTAGGAAAGAGAAAGAATCCGCATTTAAAAGCGATGATCGAGCAGTTTACAAACTCGCCCGAAACAGACTGACGAAGGAAATTAACATCGCAAAGAAAAGTTATGCGGAGAGGCTTAACAAACAGTTCTCCGCTAACGACTCTGCATCGGTGTGGAATGGCCTGAAAGCAATAACAAATTATTGTTTACCTTCCCCCCAAGCAGTGTACAACAATGGTATGGCTGATGAGTTAAATACATACTTTTGCCGATTTGAAAAGGACACCCCCATTTCCCTGGTCTGCCCACCATTACCAGAAACTACCGTATCTCCGCCCTCTGCCCTACAGATCCACGAACTGGACGTTAGATGGCTCTTCAAGCAGCAGAAGATCAAGAAAGCTGCAGGACCTGACAGAGTGTCCCCCTCCTGCCTGAGAGTCTGCGCTGACCAGCTGGCTCCGGTCTTCACACAAATCTTCAACAGATCCCTGGAGCAGTGTGAAGTCCCATCCTGCTTCAAGCAGTCTACTATCGTCCCAGTTCCAAAGAAACCAGCACCCTCGGGATTGAACGACTATAGACCTGTCGCTCTGACGTCTGTGGTCATGAAGTCCTTTGAACGCCTCGTGCTGAACCACCTAAAGAACATCACCGGACCTCTGCTAGATCCTCTTCAGTTTGCCTACCGGGCAAACAGGTCTGTGGAGGATGCAGTCAACATTGGACTGCATCACATCCTCGACCACCTTGACAACACAGGAACCTACGCAAGGATCCTGTTTGTGGACTACAGCTCTGCGTTCAATACCATCATCCCAGAACTCCTCATCCCCAAACTTCTCCAGCTTGGTGTGTCCCCCACGATCTGCCAGTGGACCCTCAGCTTCCTGACAGGACGGACACAACAGGTCAGACTGGGAAATATATCATCCACAACACGAACCACGAGCACTGGAGCCCCGCAGGGATGCGTCCTCTCTCCATTGCTCTTCTCTCTCTACACGAACGACTGCACCTCAACGCACCCAGCTGTCAAATTCATAAAGTTCGCAGACGACACCACGGGCATCGGTCTCATCAAAGACGGCGACGAGTCTGCGTACCGACAACAAGTGGAGCAGCTGGAGCTCTGGTGCAGCCGTCACAACCTGGAGCTGAACACGCTCAAGACAGTTGAGATGATCGTGGACATCAGGAAACATCCATCACCACAGCTACCCCTCACACTATCCAACTGCCTGGTGTCAACCGTTGAGACCTTCAGGTTCCTGGGAATCACAGTCTCCCAGGACATGAAGTGGGAGGTCAACACCAACTCTATCCTGAAAAAGGCCCAACAGAGAATGTACTTCCTGAGGCTGCTAAAGAAGCATGGCCTGCCACATGAGGTGCTGCAACATTTCTACACGGCTGTCATCGAATCCATCCTGTGTTCTTCCATCCCCGTTTGGTTCGGGGCCGCCACAAAAATGGACAAAATCCGACTTCAACGGACAGTTAGGACGGCGGAAAAATCATTGGCACCGCCCTACCCACTCTCGAGGACTTGCACACTGCAAGAATCCAAACTAGGGCGCGGAAAATCCTACTGGACCCTCCGCACCCTGCCCACCACCTTTTCCAGCTACTCCCCTCAGGCAGGCGCTACCGATCCATGCGCACCAAATCCAGCAGACTTTTAAACAGCTTCTTCCCCCAAGCCATTAACTCTTTTAACTCTTTCAACAGTAGCCAAAATGGAACTGTATAGTGTCACTTAGCAGTTTTTTTTCAGAATCAGAATCAGAATCATCTTTATTGCCAAGTATGTAGAACACACAAGGAATTTGTTTCCGGTAGAACACGCTGCACTAGTATCGTTGTCAAAAAAACTGCTAAGTGGCACTATACAGTTCCATTTTGGCTACTGTTGTAAGAGTTCAAAGAGTTAATGGCTTGGGGGAAGAAGCTGTTTAAATGTCTGCTGGATTTGGTGGGCATGGATCGGTAGCGCCTGCCTGAGGGGAGTAGCTGGAAAAGGTGGTGGGCAGGGTGCGGAGGGTCCAGTAGGATTTTCCAACGATACTAGTGCAGCGTGTTCTACCGGAAACAAATTCCTTGTGTGTTCTACATACTTGGCAATAAAGATGATTCTGATTCTGATAATCCGTTCCCAGGTCCCCATAAAACATAATTTTCTACTTTCTAATTTTATAAGCCTTAAAACTACACAAAATATACCTTATTTTATGTATAATAAATGTGCTATAGTATTATGATTAAAGAAATAAACTGCACTATACAATAACATCATTTTATTTACCTTTGTGATGGTCGTTAATAGCTTGATGGAATGGAGTGTCCGGTTTCCTCAGCATTAAACACTTGATGAGGAACATAGGCTTCTATCACCATCTTGAGGAATGATCCCTTGTAGGTGCTTTCTCTGTGATAATTGTATCTAGTTCATCAATTGTGATCTGTTTGGCTGGGTTAATAGCTTTTTACATCAAGTGTACAGATGACTTGTGTATTTGTGGAGCCTGATTTATGGGATATTTAACCTTCCAGTCTACACTCTGCTTTTGAACTATCAAAGTTGAAATGGGTCCAAATTTCACTTTCCTATCCATTTTCTCACCATTTTACTTGCCCCCCCCCTTTTTTTGTTTCAAGCTCTGTCCTCTCCCTTTCGTGTGTGTGTGTGTTTTCTCTCTCACTCTCTGTCTGCCTGTCTCTTTAATGTTTAAGCCCCCCCCCACTGCTGGGTTCTTGACCAATCACGTGGCTTTAACCGAAGACGCCATTTTGTTTTTTGGAGAACGGCCTCAATCTCTCTCTGTCTGTAACCCGATCCCCCGGGGGCGGGGAATAGAGAACAAAAAAAAGTCCGCTGCCATTTCCTCGTTTGGCGAACGGGCTCATTCACGAACGACACATCACTCATTGTGGCAGCTCCATGTGTATCCCGAAAAATAGTTTGTATGCCAAGGTAAAATTTTCATAAATGTAACGTTCGTAAACCGAAAAGTTCGTAAACCAAGGGGTTCGTAAACCAAGGTCCCACTGTATATATTTGTAGAACATCCCACAGGAGGACAGTTTTACACATAAAAAGAGGGTAAGGGGTTCACTACTTTGTGATGAACTGCATAAGAAAATAGTAATAAAAAATGTGATTTCATCATCTATGGGCCATAATATCATCAAAAGCATTGATAACAGCATAAAGTTGAAAAGACAGCATATGTGATGCTAAGGGGTTGTGTTGGGCAACTTGCACATCTATGAAGACACCACTCATTCTGAAAGGTACGTGGTGCCCAGGTTTTGGAGCAAAATATGCTAGCAACCAACCAACATATTTTCTGGTCTGTTCCTACTTAAAGTATTTCACCAAGACATAGCCATTTTGCACATGCACCAGAAAGTATGGCGACAAAGGAAAAGAGTGCAAGTACTAGACTGACCTGCCTGCAGACCAGCCCTGTCTCTCACTGAGAATGTGATGCACAATATCAAGCATAGACAAATGAAAGACCGTTAGATGCCAAAAGCATGTTTTACATAAATCAAAAATGGGACAAGATTTCCGACTACAAAGCTTCAACAGTTACTACACTCCTAAACATTTATCTCATCTTGTTAAAAGACGTTGAAAGACTGTGGTGAACATGCCCCTGTCCCAGTTTATAGGGGCAATTGTTGAAAAAAAAAAAACATTTATATGGCCAAACATTAACTATCTTGTCTTGGTAGAGCATTGAATTAGTTGGACATAATTTGCAAGTAATTATATTCTGTTTCTATCCACGGTTTACATAGCATGACAACTCCACTAAAATCGGTGTGTGCACATTTAAACTACATCATCTAAAGTGTGACCATCAATATGTGGCAGTTTTAGATATTGTAAAAGTTTCTTGAGTGTATCTTGAGGTCATTTGCGATGGTGGTTAAAGTCTAGCTTGGATCCATGGTGACAGCAGAATTCCTCACGTTTCTTATCTCGTTGTCGCCATTGGGCCTAAGTGAATAGATGCAAAGAAACCAACCCTTATCTTCCTGCATATTGTCGAGCACCGCAACGTTTATGTGAACAATAACAGAAGTTCATGTCCTATTCATTTTGTAAACTTGTATAATTACCATTACCATATTAGTCATTTCATTTTGTTTAGATTTTTTTCCATTAATTCATTCAACGCACACTGAGTAAGAAATGTTGGTCTTATTCATTTATATCACAAAAGGGCCTACCTTTTTGAGTTCAGCGCTTTGCTTGGACTTGTAAAGAAACTCTCCCACTGCCACAAACACGGAGAGCACAAGTCCGGCAGCTAAAACGATGAAGATTCCGCCAATGTTCTGCACCCCGAGGGCACTGGCTTCCTTGCTTTCTTCTTCCGGGCATCCATTTCCTCGCCACCACTTCTCCTTCATCATGTGAAGCTTGCCTTCCTCTTGAAGCTGCAGGACGGCAATCGTGATCTTGTCTCTGTATGGAGAACCTAGAGAACCAGAAGACTATCTCAGAGTGTGAACAAACGACGACTAAATCATGGCATTGCAATCTTAGCTCTTTTTCAAAACTGATGGAGTCGGGTAGATGCAAACTTGCGAGACAAATTGACTCACATATACTGGTTTACAATCTCTTCATTCCTTCTTGCCCAGGTTCACGTTTCTAAAAATGATCAACATTTATTGTCCCTTGAGACAATAAAGACAGCAGCTATGACAGCATGGTTGAAAATAGACATAAAGGAGCTGAGTGTGGATGCTACGGAGCCCCTAAGGGGACATCGAAGAAAAAAAAAAAAACTTTGCGAGATCTCGCAAAACTTTGCGTTCCCTCGCAAAACTTTGCATTCCCTCGCAAAACTTTGCATCCCCTCGCAATACTTTGCATTCTCTCGCAAAGATTGCGAGATCTCGCAATCTTTTTTTAAAAAAATGTGCGTTCCTGTACTTCCGGGTCAGCTTGGCTCAGGTAGACGGTCGCGCGCGCTGCTTATTGAGAGAAGGCAACAACTCGGCGCATCATGGAGGAAGACTTGGAACACTTCTTGCAGTCAAGAAACGTCCCTCACGTGGACATTGCACGTATGAAAAGCGACAAGGTGGGCATACAGCTACAAAGTCTGATGTAATAAGCAAAACAAGAGAAACACGGACATTTTTTTTCGAAGTAGTATTGGTACTAGTAAGTGAAAGTGAAGCTAACATTTCTATCTACTCTACCTGTACTGTTAATTCTATTTTAATAATGAGGTTATTAACACAATTTAAAATCGATATTACAGTTAGTAATTGGGCTGCCGCTACCTAATGTACTATTCTCGTGTAATACTGAATACAAATAATGATGACTGTAGTGTCCCATCACTCATGTGAATATGTTAAATGTATTAAAAGTTATTGATAATTAAATAAACATGTCAAGTATTTATTCTCACAATTTATCTTTGCAGGTTGACATGGCAGTAATTGCTATGATGACCGAAGAGCAAATGGGCAAATATATCACTTCTTATGGTGATCGAATAGCTGTCCTTTGCTTTTGTCATCAGAAAATGTCCAGTGGTGATAATGAACTGCTCCTCCAAAAATTAAGAGGCAAAATAAGATCAAGGAAAAAAGGTGTACTGGCTGAGACTTCGGGAGTACTCCAAAACCATGTTGATGGGATGGCAAGACATAACAATGTTTCTGCAGAAAAGACTCAAAGGAAGATTTATGGCAACGATTACCATCAAGTGAGGACAAGCAAAGGTGGAGGAACAAGGTATGCCATCCTGGAAAAAAACAGCAACTGTCGCTCAAATTTTGGATCTGGGAAAAGGGCTATTTTTCTCAGGTGGAAGCTCAACCAAAGGACCTGTTGAAGACTTTACTTTTGAGGTCTGTGATTTCAAAAGAAACCACATTGCTTTAGATGAAACAATTGGCAGACTCTATGAAAAAAAAACAAATTGAAACTGTTAAGATTTTACATTGGCACAAAAGAAAATACTAAAACATCTCATTTGGATGAATGCAGTGAAGCTCATTCATCTGTCACCAACATGGTGGGAGAAAGTGCGCAATTGATTGATTGACTCTCTTATGTCTACACACACATGCACACACATCAGTTTAGGAGCATTTCATTATTTGTACTTTGAGATGTAAAACATCTGTCATGGTCAACCTTGCATAGGGCAGTCTACAGTTGTATTTTCCATTTGTGTCTACAATTGATTTCATGGTTATTATTCATTCATTCCATTTTCCATATCACTTATTCTCCTAATGGTTTCGGATATGGTGCCACTTTCAGTTTGACCTAAAGGTTTGAAGTTGATATGTCATGTAATGTTGCAAATATTTGCACTGTTCAAACAAAAGCAATTATTTTTATACTTGATATTGTATTCTATTTATATGTTTGTGATTGCTGTTCATAC
This sequence comes from Hippocampus bargibanti, assembly GCF_051943395.1. Taxonomy (NCBI): domain Eukaryota; kingdom Metazoa; phylum Chordata; class Actinopteri; order Syngnathiformes; family Syngnathidae; genus Hippocampus; species Hippocampus bargibanti. The sequence continues at coordinate 18,090,682 of NC_142739.1, read as the reverse complement.
GAATTTGTCAATGTTAATAAAATGTGTTCCAAATAATTCATGTTTTTTTTAAACACAAGACACCACCTGCTGACGAAATTGAAGAGTGACAATTATGTTATCATTTACAGGCAAGTGATTGTGTACTGGGGTGCAGGAATACTATTCAGATCCACATTGGTTAAGTATCTGTGGTTAAAATCAGCAACCAAGACAGTATATTTATTGACACCCAGAATGATTTGACAAATGAACATTTCATATTGATCAAATATGCTTTCCTTATACAGTAACAAAAACAGCAGACAAAAAATGATTTAAATTGTGATTGCTATATATTATTCGTCCTCAAATGTATCCCAATAATCCATTTAAAGTGAAGTGATAAAAGAAATGATGAACAAAGGGTTGAAGAAATGGCAATGGTCGTCGGATTCAGCCTTCATTAAATGTTACTTCGAACCAGTTGAGGAGCCATAAAATGGTTTCACCCAAACACACACCAAAAAATATATGGTTATTGCTTTGAGTAATTCACGTTTAAATTTTAATGTAATATAATTCCAGTATGACTGGTATACGGAAACAAAAATGCTTTCACCAAAGGTTAATGTCTCTGACCCCTGAAAACATCATGCTTCTAATTTAGAATTGCAGTAAGGGCCTCTCTGAGGTGCAAGTACAAGTTCACAGCCTGATACGGCTCTTTTGGTGGCATCAGACCAGACTGGGCCATTAAGGAAGCACACAATACAAATACATCCGGATCACAAGGCATAGTTAAACGGAAGACACACTGGCTTTTGCATAGTTGAACTTGTTCATTGTCAACTGTGGAGAGGAAGTCCCTTGTGCCATAAAGTTCAGGTAAAGAATACATCACGTTGGGCCGACCACTGGGGACATTTATGTTCTTTGAGGGCCTGATGAGATGGCTGTTCCAAACACGGGCAGTATCATCCAACTCATCCTGTTGAGAATAAGATCAGAATCAGAATCATCTTTTTTGCCAAGTATGTAGTACACACAAGGAAATTGTCTCCTGTAGAACACGCTGCACTAGTCTCATCAAAAAAATGGAGGCACTATACAGTTCTATTTGGGTTACTTTTTAGAGAGTTAATTGCTTGAGGGAAGAAGCTGTTTAAATGCCTGCTGGATTTGGTGCGCACATACAGACAGATTTAGGAATAGTTGCACAGTCATAGCAGCTCTTATGAGCAAGAAATTATAGAATTAGACTGCTTTTCTCTCCCTGCTCCCTCCTTTCTACCTTACACTCGTCACTCATGTTTACTACTCTGCCCATCCCCACTTTTCCTTCATCTTTTCCTTGATCATTTCACCTTCACCCTATGTCCCCACACACACAGACCACTATCTTCTTTCCACTATCCGATTATTTACCTTCTTTTGTGTCCCATCAACACCCTCTCAAATACAAAAATACATATTTCATAAATGGAGCTAAAGAATATATGAACTCACCTGAATAAGTCCCATGCAACAAAATTTCAGGATGCTTTTGTCCAGAAATCCACTATCAAAGAAGCCATTGTCTCTGAGGTCTTTGAAGAGTGATAACCAGAATTCCATGCATTGGCTGCGAAGAAACCCCCACCAATATTCAATTCTTTGATTGGCGGTGCTGGCTCCATCCAAGTAACTGTCAAGGGTGCTGCCTGGCGGTATGGGCACCAGGAAACGCTGGAAGCCTTTAACATGACCATTTTCAGTCCCCAAATCAGCTCGAACGATTCGAGGACAACCTCCCAAACGGTGCACAATTTCAATGTAGTAACCTCCAATTAACTTCGGGTCACTACTTGTTGTGTAGGCATTGAGCCACATTATTTTCCTTGAAAAGCCATCAATAGCCCCATTGATGCAAATTCCAAACGGTTTCAGTTTGTCATGAATCCATATGCCAAATAAAATTCGGCCCTTTCGAGAAGTAGTTTCGTCGTCTCAGACATCTTGCTTGCCTTAAAGACACTCCTCTCGGATCCAACTCTTTCAGGACCAGACGAACATCCTCTTTCCTGACAAGAAGCCCATGTTCTCTGCACTTACATCCACCTGTACATCCACCTGTAACCGTGTAGTTGTCCGGAATTCTGCAACTGGTTGTGAATAAAGTCAACCAAGACGCCCAAGTCATCGAACGTTTTTCGGCGAAATAGTCCACTTTTGTTCACCACTCGCTTCAAATGTCTTTCACTTATTAGTAAGCCGTGTTTAATCTCAAGAACGGATTTTATATCTTTGTATTTCAAGCCAATTTTAAAGTAAAACTGGATTAAAGGAACGAAAGGGTGAAAAGGCTCCATGTTTGTTGTTTTCGGTTACACTGACGATGAACCGGAAGTACATGTACGCGTATTTTTTAATAAATAAATAAAATTCCAATAAATAACCAATAAAATAAAATTAGGCCCTTTCGAGAAGTAGTTTCGTCGTCTCAGACGTCTTGCTTGCCTTAAAGACACTCCTCTCGGATCCAACTCTTTCAGGACCAGACGAACATCCTCTTTCCTGACAAGAAGCCCATGTTCTCTGCACTTACTGTACATCCACCTGTAACCGTGTAGTTGTCCGGAATTCTGCAACTGGTTGTGAATAAAGTCAACCAAGACGCCCAAGTCATCGAACGTTTTTCGGCGAAATAGTCCACTTTTGTTCACCACTCGCTTCAAATGTCTTTCACTTATTAGTAAACCGTGTTTAATCTCAAGAACGGATTTTATATCTTTGTATTTCAAGCCAATTTTAAAGTAAAACTGGATTAAAGGAACGAAAGGGTGAAAAGGCTCCATGTTTGTTGTTTTCGGTTACACTGACGATGAACCGGAAGTACATGTACGCGTATTTTTTAAAAAAAGATTGCGAGATCTCGCATTCTTTGCAAGATCTCGCAAAGACGCAAAGAATGCGAGATCTTGCAAAAGTATTGCGAGGGAACGCAAAGTATTGCGAGGGAATGCAAAGTTTTGCGAGGGAACGCAAAGTTTTGCGAGATCTCGCAAAGTTTTTTTTTTTTTTCTTCGATGTCCCCTTAGGGGCTCCGTAGGATGCTCCTGATCTCTGTGGTGACTCTTTCGCTTTTGAAATTACACCATAGAATCAAAAATTCCTTGTGTTCTATATATTTGGACAATAAAGATGATTCAGATTCTGAAAATTATTTCTTTCCGCCAAGCCACAAAGGGTCCAATTCACTTATTCAAACAGATCTGGAAACCATTTCAAAAACACAGAATCTTTGACATTACAATGGGAAGAAAAGCCATCAACCATCAACACCCTCTCCGTTGAGCCATCGTTTAAGTTGCAGGAAATAAAAATGGGACCTTGCCACTAAAACCATGCAAACCTATACCATTGCCAAAACATTACAATCATTATATAATGCACAACAATTTAACATATGGATGGTAAAAAGTGTTATTTTTCATGCAAAGGCCCCTAATAGTGTTTAATACTTCCTACTTTGTTCCTGGTTGTACAGTATTTTGAGTGTGTTCAGGGTTTGTATGTGTGCATTTGCTCTAATGAAGTCAGTACATGGTTTTTTCATATGGTATACTGGATGAAACAATGACTTATCGGCCTTGGTCGGTGAATGTGCAAGTTCATGGCAGCCTCATTCAAATATTACTAAATGGAGTATTGTTCGTGTGTGGGCGTATGTGGTTGTGTGTGTGCGAGTGTGTGAGTGTGCGAGTGCGTGTGTGTGTGCGTGTGTGTGTGTGCGTGTGTGTGTGCGTGTGTGTGTGTGTGTGTGCGTGTGTGTGTGCGTCTGTGTGTGTGTAGATGTGTGTGAGTAGGGTGGGAGAGGGGGTGATCACTTGCTTCGCCAGCCAGCCTTGACACTGTTCCAGGTCTGTTAGATCCAAACAAATGAAAAGACCTCAGCTCCAACATCATGGAAATGATGAACATGCGCAATGTGTCATGCACATCACAAGCCTTCTTATTGACTGTCAGATAAGTGACATGTGACATTGAGGCACAATCCCGTGTTTTATGACCCTTTCTACCCTGCCCATGAATCCAAAATACTATAGCAGAGAGGTGGCTGAACTACGGCTACATATACTACATATACTGTACATACGTCTGTGTAAGCTCTGTCGTACAGGAGTGGTCCATCGATGAGAAGGTTTCTTCAGTCATCATTTGTACTTCGTTGAAGGTGTCGGACGTTTTGCTTCTCATCCAAGAGGCTTCTTAACCAAGAGCTTTTTGGATAGGAAGCAAAACGTCTGACACCTTCAAAGAACTACAGATGACTGCTGAAGAAACCTTCTCATCGATATACTGTACATTGTTGTTTTACTGTTCTCATTAATGAAAGGGTGTTAAAATGGTTTTGTTCAGTTGATGTTTGCTATGGACTGTCAACTTTTGCTTGTTTTTAGATAACGTATCTTGCGCTGACCTGGCCCGCCTGTCAAATTGTCGAAAGCAATGTGGCCCCAGAGCCAACACCCCTGCTATAGCATCTTTATAAATTTCTAATATATTGCATGTAATTATAACAGAATCTTAAAAAAAAACAAGAAAAAATAAAAAATGCATGACCCTCAGTTCAGCCTGAAAGGGAGCACAACAATTTTGTTTCAGCTGTGGAAAAAAGGCAATTTAAAGATTATTTTGGAATACAAATTGCTGTAGAATCATCATTATATATTAATCATAGTCAAGTCACAAAAGTGAATGTGTCTCCATTTCGTTCTTTGCTGACGTCCTACAGCAACAAAAAGAAAACAATGTTTTCTGTTTCTTGTTTTTTCTTAAACCTTGATGTTCATTCATGGTTTGTTTTACCCTTGTTATTTGACTTTGGGAATTTACTATTCAGATTTTTGCAATTCTCAGTCTGGTACAATGCCTATCCCTCACAAACACCAGGGGTCCTCTTTATTTGCATTTCATTCGGGCTCTTTGTCACAAACCACTCTCTCCGGTTCCCACTCTGCATCCACACATATGTCTGAACAAAGGTAGAAGATACTTCTCCAGTAAAGACAGCCTTAATATGATCCTCCCTTTCTTCGTATCTGTCTTTGACTATGCCTTTCTTAATAGAATGCCGGCTTCTGCTGCACAGCAACATCAAACAAGACTTTTTCAGACGGTGGGGTTGTGGGGATATATATATCTAGAAATAAATACACATACATAAAACAGTCAAGAAAAGCGAAGTGCCATCATCTGTTTCTGCCACCTTAGACAATAATAGACGACCATCACAGTCCCTTGCAGAGATACAACTGAAAATATGAGCACTCACCATCTCACACATATCATCTAAGAAGCTCCAGCAAACAACACAACACAGGTGACACAGTCAGGGTGTAAGTCTGTCAGTCCTCAGTGAAACGCGTCCGTTGGTACTTGACCCAACTAGTGAAGACTACACCAGCAGTCAAAAACCAGGCAGTGCTTTGTCTGTCTTTTTTGGTCTCCCATCATTTGTCAATCATCAGCAAAATGGGGGTCTGCCTGTGACAGACGGACAGACCTACCATCAGCACTGATGGAATACCCCGTTCTCTGTATCAAGCAACCCTCATTTCCTACTTTGACAATTGGTCTATTCTCTGAAGTCATGCTGACGCAGGAAAACAAACTGCTCTGATTCTTACTGGAATCACAGTTGTACTGGAGCCCATTCCAGCCTGTCCCAGCTTCTTTGGCAAGTCACACCAGGAAATAGTTGCTAACCAATAGCAATACGTCTGTGTAAGCTCTCAGTCGTACAGGAGTGGTCCATCGATGAGAAGCCATGAATTTGTTTATAACATTTTTCCCGAAATTGAAAATACGTACACTGACCAATACTTACTTTTTGACTCTAACCACCCTTTACAACATAAACTAGGAGTTATCAGAACCCTCCAGCATAGGGCTAAACTAATACCAACTAGCACTGAAGGTAGAGAAAAGGAGTCAAAACATATCAGGAGAGCACTCACTAACTGTGGGTACCCTCAGTGGTCATTCAACAAATGTCAGAAAGAAAGAATAGCGAACGAAACCAATAATTCTCAAGATTCAAAAAGGAGAGGAGTAGCAGTACCTTACATTGCAGGAGTTTCTGAAAAATTACAAAGAGTCCTTTGGCAACATAAAATTCCTACTTATTTGAAACCGATAAACACGTTAAGGCAAAAATTAGTGCATCCAAAAGATAGGCTACCAAATGAAAAACAAAGTAATGTAGTTTATTCCATACATTGTAAGAATGAAAATTGTAAAGAGCAGTACATTGGGGAGACTCAACAAATTCTCAAAAAAAGACTTTATCAACATCGCAGGGATAATACTAGTGGGCCTCAATCGGCAGTACATTTGCACCTAAAAGCTAGCAACCACTCATTTGACGACAATGAGGTTAAAATCTTAGCGAAAGAACATAGATGGTTTGAAAGGGGGGTAAAAGAAGCGATTCTTATAAAACAACAAAATCCTTCATTAAACCGGTCTGGTGGGGTGAGGTTCAATTTGGATCGTTCATACAATAGCCTGCTTAGGCAAAACAGGTTAGGCAACTTTCGCAATGCTGATGAGGGTCGTTATGCTGATGAGGTGATACCGGGGGGAGTGGGGGTAATAGGCCAGTCGCTAGTCAAGAATGTAGGACCAATCAGTGGGGCCACAGGGAGGGGTCCCCTGCCCCCCCCCCCCCAACCTGAGAGTAGAGACCTATCATAGCTGTGTCCGGCGCCACCATGTCTGGACATTAGGGATATATAAATGGGGCCGATACGACCAGTCAGACTTTAGTTCGCTGACGAAGCCTCTTGAATAGGAGGTGAAACGTCCGAAACCTTCACTTTTGTACAGATGACGGCTGAAGAAACCTTCTCATCGATAACCAATAGCAAGGCCTTTCCAGCTTTCCCAGCAACACACCTGATACAATACAGTATATGATATCACTATAATTCTTATGGTGCTTCAGATGGTGCTTCAGGCTGATGAGCATATCATCTGAATCAGGTATGTTGCAGCCGGGAGATTTGAAATATAGGCAGTAAGGTGACCTACCCAGCCTGGAGCTGAACATAACCGACAAAGCATGTTTTGGGGAAGTAAGATGAAACCGTAGCACCTGGAGAAAATGAATGAACAAATGTTGTTGCTAATATAAGGATTAATAATGAAACACTTAGTACTACATCTAATCATGCATGAACAAAATGATTAGATGGTGTAGGATCCACAAAGTAAACACAATTTTATAAAGTCAACATCAGACGTCTGGGAAGTGAAAGTGTATCCATTAGACAACTGAGGAAGTTATCAAGGCAACTGTCGGCTGTGGCTCTCCCAAGCCCTTGGTATTAATGCAGTTTGACATCAAGTCAAAGATATACAGTATCAGAAAAATGGCCAGGCTATGTGGAAATACAGTTTGCAGATGGTCAAGGCTAATAAAAGGGTAGGATTAGCAATTTAAAACCGTGTTCTTTGTGGATGTGAACAGCCACCAGGGAGCAGTGATGCTAAATTATTTTCTACATCACACACACACCGACCTACAGAGAAATTGTTTTCAATCCTTCACTCACTTTGCTCACCTGCCGATCATTCAGTTTTACTTCAAAATTTTTTGGATAACCATGTGTCTTAATTGTGTCTGATTTATACTGATATTGTCGAAATAGAATGGTACTGGGTCGAGGGCCTGTGCCGTGGTCTCCAGTTTTACAAAAAAAGTCAGTCACATTACACTGTCTTCCATTGGGATTCCATAATTAACCCCCCCCCCCCCCCCAATTCTCTTCAAAAAACCTTATCCAAGACCATGCGATTTTTCCATATCCTTCTGCAGGCTTCAATCCAAATTCAATCCAAATGTTTCTGATTAATCAAGTGTGTTGAGCAGAGCCTGGCCAATGATTAAATCTGATATTTCATGAAATAATGGTTATATATTACAGTGTATATACAATAGTCGATGACAATTCAATAAATCTGATTGTAACACAAATGTTTGCACAATATAGTACGAAATACAACACTAGAAATACCACTTTAGTTGAATTAATTCAGACAGATAAAAAAAACAATACAATAAATGTGAAGACAAAATAAGACAACATAAATGAGAAAATAAAGTAATCTATTCATGATTTCACCAAGTGCAAAGTTGCTCATGCAGCAAAGGTGTGGATGAAGTGGAATGAAAATTCAATAGGGTTGAATTGCACGTGATAGTTTCAAGGTCATTTTTCACTTGACAAAAGCAAACGTGTTCAAGAACAAATTCTTGAACATGCAGTCATGAATAGGCATGGAGGAAATGATGTCAGGGCAGCAGAGCGCCATTTAAGGTTACCGTTACCGAACAGCTTGGGGAAATACGCTGTGCTTCAGCATGGTGGTCATGCTATGGATGGCCCATAACCTCCTGCCAGAAGGGCAAGGGATGAAGGAGGGTTTGAAGATTTAGGTGGATCCTCAATGATGCAGAGAACCCACTTTCTGGTTCTTATGGAGAATATGTCTGTCATTGTGGAGAATATGTCTATTGTTGTAGCGAGGTAAATCTGCTCCTCACAATCTTGAACAGCTTATCTTTGTGTACCGTGCCACACCGTAATGCTGGTGCTGAAGACCCTCTTCACCACACATCTACCCGCTGTCCCATGTTGTTGCTTCTGGAAGCAGTCGAGACCATCTTAAACAGACAGGAAGTGTTTCGCTGTTGGCAAAGTCATTGGAAAGGTGGATCATGAGGTACTCGTAGCTCAAGACCACTTCCATTGTTGCTTTGCCAACGGTTAGTGTCCCGAGGCTCTGATGATGTCATGGATCCTAAAGGTCTGCGGTTAAAGACCCAGGTTTTTCAGCATGTCATCTATTAGCCACCTTTCCAACAGACAAACCAATGCAAACATCTGTTATTTCCCTGGCACCACGAAACCCTTTTGATCAAAGTCCATTTTATGAAAGTGATGGTATCGGTGGTTTGTTAGCCTTCAGCTAAGCCAGATAAGCAGCCTTCTTGCCTTGCTTTTGTTTATCTCATTCCTCCCGGCAAACAACTACAGTCGTTGTGTTTTTACTTCCGTGTATCCCGAGTCACACCTCCAGTCGGGCTGAAGCGATAACAAATATTGCCGGATGCCGACTACAGGCGGGCCGTGAATGGATGTTAACCCTTTATGGACGATTGTGCTTATAGATCGAGAAAATGAAAGTGAGCAGTTCAAGTGCTGATTGAAACTGATGCGGCACAAGTTACATATCCCTTTAAAACAGGTTATATGCAGGTTGCCTTTAAGAGCATCAGTGACATCATCTCCTTCATGCGCAACACAAATTGCTCTCCTCCATCTTCAAAGCGCCTTCTATTTTTCGTCATGGATGAAATACCACGTAAGTATATGTTGAAACTATTTTATGAGCTATTCAGAAGAGGTTTATCTTGATACTGAAATGCATAAACTAACGCTAACTTGTTTATTTACCGAGAAACATTAAAAATAAGGAATGTCCTGAATTTGGAATGCTAACGCTATTTTCATTATGATATTGTTGATCCTGACTTGGTACCCGATGCTAATAATTGTAAGTGAATAGTGCGTTTTCCACTCATAGCAGTACCTCATAATTTTGCTTTGTCAATATGATTATTGAAACGGAGGTCCATATGTTTTTTTTCTAAAATACCCATGTACTGTATATCTTGAAGCCATGACGATGTTGATGAAGACATTTTGGCATCTGACACAGTCGTGACTGTTGCATTGATGAACTTATATCACCATTCAAATACTTTTGGGCTGATCAACTACGTGCTTCATACGCTATCTCCAGGAAATAACTCAAATGGTGGAAATACCTGTTCTGGTTTCTAGTGGATATTTGTATTAGCAATGGATTTATACTGATGAAACTCTCTCCAAACCATCAAGTGAAAACCAGAACAGGTCGCCTCTGAAAAAGGGCTCAGTTAGAATTCAGGACAAACTTAGTTCATCAGTTGTTTGGCAATTACAGAAGGAAAAGAAAAAGAGAATGCATGAAGGAGAATGGCAGTGCTGCCCTCCTTCATTGGCCAGTAGAATTGGATGAAAAGAGAACATGCAAAGAGTGTGAAAAGAATAAAATTCGTCGCGAGCTAAGAACAGGTTGTGAGCAATGCAAGATGAACCTATGCATTCCATGTTTTAAACCATACCACAAATAAAAACATCCTGAATTATTTTAACTGCATTCTAGGTTTATTTCATGCATATGTGACTTGTTGTGAATGCATCTTGTTGTAATTGGCAGGTTTTGGAAAAAAAATCTTCATTAACATTGCAATAATTTTCTAAAACTTCAATCAAGTTCACAAAAAAAAAAAACGGTGTTATCTTATTCTATTATATGTTGTGAAAGTGTACTGACAGTTTCATAACGATCATTTCATAAAGAACAACAAATAAAGAAGTTATAACAGTTTATTTGAACACACATGTTAGTTATGAATTTCCTGCTGAAGCCTTCCAGGGAGCACACGACAAAGCTAGGCTGCAGCCTCTGTAGGCTGTCGGGGAAGAAATGCAAAATGACTGCTAGGGAGGAAAGAGTTAAATGAACAGCACTCACTTTTGCTGGAATATATTGAAGTTGTGTGGCATTTGCAAAATTGTAAGGAGCTACAGTCTATCGAGTGGGCATTTCATGATAGGTGAGAAAGGCACTTGTCATTGAACTGGCATTGAGATGGCAGTAAAATCGGTTTCTTAGTCATTTTAAATAGGCTTAATTCTGGGAGCTAGATAAACTGTAGCATCGCTGTGTAACATCAACTTTATTTGTTTGATAAGAGATGGTAGTTTTGTTCCACAGACAAGGAGTGAAGCAAGGCCAAGGAATGACTACAGTGTGCACACAATTGTAAACCACCAAGCATCGGTCAGGATTACTTTTCGTCTAGTTCAACATTACACTGTATGCAGTGCAACACAGAGAAATATAGGACCATCGAAGAAGCATCGTCACATCAGTTGTAATTTGCAGAGAAAAAATAACTTTAAAGATGGTATATTATGTTTAGCCAGCAATGCAATATGCAGTACATACCCATTGGAGTGCCAATCCCATAGGCTTGTGAGTCAATGAGGCCTCCAACCTGGGTGAGGTTGCAGTTGCGTTGTGTGGCAAACTCAATGCTTGTCGACTCCATGAGGAAAGCATAATCTGATGTGAGGACTCTGTGAATGCCCTCTTCAACATTCTTCACCATCACTGAATGCCGCCGACTGCTCATGAATTCCCACATTTTATCATAAGTGGAGATCTTGGTTTTCTGTGAGGAGACATAAAAAGATTATGAAAGTAAATAGCCTAAAAAAGTGTCACATCCTCGTCTACGCCAGGAGCGTGCCCCTCCCCTCCTGTCTTTTCCTCTTCTGCTCCTAGAGCGGGCCCCTCCCATTCCGGCCCGCTCTCTGGACTCACGCACCTGTTCCCCATTTCCTTAATTGTGCCTTCTGGCTATAAAAGCCACCCTTTCTGTTTTTGTCAGTGTATTCCAGGAATTCCCCGTCACCCAACCGCACGCAGGTCTGTTTTGTTGTTGCTCTCCTACCTTGCCTGACTTTCTTTCTTTGCCACGTGTCTCAGTAAAGACTCTTTTTGGAATCACTGTCTCCACCGTGTATTTTGGATCCCACCTTAACTATTTTTGTCACATCTCGTTGCCATCCTGGGCGCGCCCCGCCCCTCCTGTCGCCTCCTCCGCCACTCCCGGGAGACGGCCCCTCCAATCATCACTCACCTGGGTTCCCACAGCTGATTGTCATTTATTGATTGTGCCTTCTGTCTGTATCTGCCTATCGCTCACGACCGTCTCCGTCGGAGTATTTTTGGATGTTGCCGTTACCACTGCCAGGTCTGCAATTGTTTAGTTATCTTCCTCCACCCTCCCCTGTTTGTTATTTTCGATACATGTCTCAGTAAAGCCTCAAGCCTGTCACGTCGTGTATTTCGGGTCCTACCCTTTCGCCAAACCCCGTCGCTCGAGTCCTGCCTTTTAACTCGAGCGTCGTCACACAATACTCCGACCACCCATGGACCCTGCTTGGCGATGACAGGTACTTTGCCACCCTTGTTCAAGAGGCGGAGCGTTCGAGCCAGCTGGCCCAGGCGATCGAGGAAATGTGCCACATTACTTCCTCGCTGGCTCAACGCCTCAAGGAGATGGAGACATGCATCGCCACCCTCACCGTCCCTTCCTCCCCGCCCATGGGCAGGCGCGATCCACCGCTACCCCAACCCTCACGCTATGCAGGCGAAACCGGGCACTGCGCTCAATTCCTCATGCAGTGCGCGCTCGTGTTTGAACGACAACCATACGCCTACGTTAGCGATGAGGCTAAGGTAGCCTTCATCACCAGTCTGCTTGCGGGAGAAGCTGAAACATGGGTGCTGGCAGTATGAGAGTCCCGACCGGAGCTGTGCGCCTTGTGTCAGGACTTCGTGGCCGAGATACGCCGGGTGTTTCACCATCCGGTGACGGAGGTCGAGGCGGAAGGGAGAATCCTCGACTGCGTCCAAGGGGCCCGTTCGGCCGTAGAATACTCCGTCGCTTTCCGGATCCAGGCCGCTGGCAGCGGCTACGGCGACCGAGCGTTGAGGGGGGTGTTTCGTCGCGGCTTAAATTCCGACCTAAAGGACGAGTTGGCTACCCGCGACGCCGGCACCACCTTCGACGACCTCGTCGAGATAGTCATCGGCTTGGATCACCGTCTCCGGGAGCGGCGAAAGGAGCTGGGCGACCGACGGCCCGAGGAACCCCGAAGCCGACCTTGGTCGACCACACCCGGCAGCGACCGCGTGCGGCGCCAGGAGGGATTCCCCGAACCTATGGTGATAGGGGGGGGGGGGGGGGGGGGGGATGACCGCGCCAACCCAGGGGCTTGTCGCACCCGAGGCCCCCAGCCAAGGACCTACGGCCCATGTAAGTCCCCACCGAAACGGCGACCGTTGGGGGCTAAGTCCAGGACACCTGTCACGCGGTTGGAGCTGGAAAGCGAACTATTTGGCCCCTCCAGCTCCCAAACCGTGCGGGCGCTAGTTGACTCGGGGGCCGACGGGTGTATCATCGACCCCCAACTGGCCGACTTGTTGGGCTGCCAACTCATCGATCTCCTTTCCCCTAAGGAGATCGTCGACCTGGACGGTCGACAGTTAGCCCGGGTCACTCACCTCACGGCCCCGCTTAAGCGGGCAACCACGTGGAGCACCGCCAATTTTTTGTTATGCCCTCCCGGAACGCGCCGTTGGTATTGGGTCTCCCCTGGCTCAATGCCCATGACCCGTCCATTTCCTGGGAGGGCCCCACCATTCAGGGCTGGAGCCCCTACTACTACGCCAACTGCCCCCGCCCCTCCTGTCACCTCCTCCGCCACTCCCTGGAGACGGCCCCTCCAATCATCACTCACCTGGGTTCCCACAGCTGATTGTCATTTACTGATTGTGCCTTCTGTCTATATCTGCCTATCGCTCACGACCGTCTCCGTCGGAGTTACCACTACCGCGCTGCCAGGTCTGCAATTGTTTAGTTATCTTCCTCCACCCTCCCCTGTTTGTTATTTTCAATACATGTCTCAGTAAAGACTCTTGCTCCTTCCAAGCCTGTCACGTCGTGTATTTCGGGTCCTACTCTTTCGCCAAACCCCGTCGCTCGAGTCCTGCCTTTTAACTCGAGCGTTGTCACAATCTTCTGTCGTCCCTCGAGTTCTGTCACCACTTTTCGAGCGGGCGTGACAAAAAGTTCATGTTGTCTTCATGGGGCAAGTTACTGATAGAGTGCTTATGCACATTAGTAAACATATTATGTTATTTAATGCTTAGATTAGTAAACATATTATGTTATTTCATGTTTAGCTTAGTACATATTCTGTTATTGCATGTTTACTTTAGTATACATGGATTTATGAAGTTTATTAGTTGAATAGTTGTGAAAGCAGAATGTAGAAAGTATCAATTTTCAGTCTAAATGTTCTCCCAACACTTGTCCGTAGCTGATTGGATGACAGACCGCTGTTGTGTACTTTCAAAACTAGTCTGAGCGGGCGGGCTCTTGTGCTTTTTGCTTTTTGTGTTCAGTGCTTTTGGCTCCCCGCTCCGACGAGAGATGTGCCCCTTTTGTTTCACTAGAATAAAGTAGCTTTTTGTTCACCATCTATCGTCCTCGCTGGTATTTCATCACAGAACTTCGTTGAACACCGAACTAGATGAGAAACAAGAATTAGAACTCAACAGTTACCATAATTGGTAAATTGTAGTAATAATAATAATAATAATAATAATAATAATAATAATAATAATAATAATAATAATAATACATTACATTTTAAGCGCCTTTCAAAGCTCTCAAGGACACTTTACAGTCACAGAAAAACATAGGTACTATAATAAATAAAATACAATCACAAATAGAATGCAATGAATAAAATAATATTATAAATAGAAACAAGAGAGAGAGCTACATAGAAAATGCAATTTTAAATAGGTGGGTTTTGAGATGGGCCTTGAAGGTGGGATCGATGTCACGAATGTTGGGAGGACGTGAGTTCCAAAGTTTGGGGGCAGAGCAGCTGAAGGCTCTGTTCCCCATCATGCTGAGACGGGCAGGGGGGGCACACAGAGACGGAGGGAGGAAGAGGATCTGAGGGAACGAGAGGGAATAGAAATTTGAATAAGGTCAGATAGGTATGGGGGGCAAGGTTATGGATAGCTTTAAATGTATGAAGAATAATTTTAAAGTTGATTCTATATTTGACCGGGAGCCAGTGGAGCTCTTGGAGGACGGGGGTGGTGTGGTGAAAGGATGAGGTTCTGGTGATGATCCGGGCTGAAGAATTCTGGACGAGTTGAAGTTTGTGGAGAAGTTTCTGAGGGACACCAAAGAGAGGTGAATTTAGGATAGCAGTGGTGTGAGGAGTGAGAGACGGGCGAAGACGATTTGTATTGCGTAGGTGGAAGTACGCAGTCCGGGTCAAGTTATTTATATGGGAGTGGAAAGATAGTGTGCTGTCAAGACTGACACCTAGACCTGTCACGTGATGGGGGGGTAAAAGATCAAATTGTCAATATTTGCTCAAGGTGGATTTGGGACTAACGAGGAGAATTTCAGTTTTTTCGCTGTTAAGTTTGAGGAAGTTATGGGTAAACCAGGATTTAACTTCAGAGAGGCAGAGTGAAAGGGAAGAATGTGGAAGAGAGGTGTCAGGTTTGCTGGAGAGATAGAGACTTGTGTGGAGATAAACACTACTTGTCTCACTACATACGTCAGTGGAAGCACGTTGCTCCTCTTTGCCCTTCGTTACATAAATATTTAAATGGTAATCAAAAAAAATGCACATATATAATACATACTGTATTATTCAAACATGATCCAAAAAAGCAAGCCATTTTCAACATTTTACATCGGTTGGTCAATAGTTTGTATACAATATGTGCAGGTTGACAGATAATATAGATTTGTGAAATTTCTTCTTAACCAAATGTGGCATTTCAAGATCAGGCCGAATATAGAGGCTCATGTTCTGAGGAGCAGTCTCTCAACAGCAAGCAGACCAACTATACTGAAGCTAGATACTGATACTTGTGGCTCCTGATGCACTTTTGAGTACCTTTGTGGCAGAGGGCACACTATAAGAATGCCGATGTAGAATATGTAGATCTTAGATCAGGCATGGGCAAACTACGGCCCGCGGGCCACATACGGCCCGTTAGGCTTTTTAATCCGGCCCGCCGAACCTGCCCAAATTATAGTAAAAACAGTGTCTGAAACTCATGACAAAAAAATAGCGGACAACAGGGCAGATAACTGAAAAGTTGCCTGCCCAATTTTTCACAACTTGAAGCACAATGAGACAACTAATCACATTAAAAAAAAACATTGTCACAAAGTATAAAGTGTTTTTTTAAATCAAGAATGTACTTACTACAAAGGCTACCTTGCTTAATTTACGGTAAATGTCCATGGCTAGATTTTGCTGCAGTAGTCAATTGTCATTGTGGTGCACAAGGCAACGTTTGCATTGCTTCCTACGAGCCACTAAGCTCCTTTCATAAGTCTCACGTACACTTTACAGTCACGGTTTAATGTAAATTTACGTTTTGTAGCGTCACATATGTTGTTAGCTTCTTTTGAATCTTTCTTCTGGGCTGATGTTCTGTGCATCTATTTTGGAAAATTATATGCAATTGCACGACTTTATAACGCTTGCGAAAGTCCGGAAGAAAGAAGCAGGCTTCTGATTGTCTGCCGTGCCGAGTATGCAAATTTCACTGCAGGTAGCCTACGTCTGTGTGCTCGGCGACGGTACACGTGTATTGTTTGCGCGTGAAGGCGAGGGCGTCAGTGAGGAGTTTGTTGAGCGCGGTCAGGACAAACCATCTATGATTTGGCGGAATTTAACACAAGTAGGTATTATTGAGCTTGCATATTTCGTTGTGGAATAATATGTTTTGAATGATGAAAGTGATTCCATTTTTCAATCAGAATCAGAATCAGAATCATCTTTATTGCCAAGTATGTTGATTTCTTTAACTTTGCCCCTTCAATGAAAACTTATTAAAAACAGACGCAATCTTGATGAATCACAGTGCATATGTTATTTTAATCTATTTCCATTTCCTCCTCCAAGTATCTGCGAAATAGTATGTAAACGCCATATTCCTTGAGACAAATTTATTAACTGATCAGGGATATTTTTCACATTTGAAACATTTGAAAGACAGTTAATAAATTGGGTTCTTACTGTGCTATGAGGTTTGTACACACTACATTTAAAGAACAACCGGCACCATTTTTTTGTGTTTCCCACTGACATCAGAAAAATGTTTTATAGCATAGCAATGAATCCGGAAATGGCCAGTTTCAGAAGGTCCCACCCCCTTGTTCGTGACGTCACGCCAAGACGCCTTGCCTTGCTCGAGAATCAATACAATGGCTTCAGATTCGGAGATGTTTTCTTGTTACTCATCCAGTTATGAATATGATTCAAATAGTTCTGAAGAGGAAAGCATAAATGTTTGCAATTGATTCAAGGAGTCCTCCCATATCAATTCGAGGCGTCAATGACAGCAGTGTAGCACCCAGAAAATGCAGAAGATTGCGCCCAAGCTCTGTTGGAAATGGGCTGATTTGTCAGGTGGGAATTTGTGTAAGCGAATATCAAATAGTTGTCTTGGTGCAACACACAACGATTCACCATGGCGTTATTTATGTGTTTTCCTTCTAATTTCGCCATCAACACGGATCAACACGAAGTTTTCAGACCAAACACTTGTCCGGAGGCGTCGGTTGTCCTTTAATGCTTTAGGTTTAGTATTTCCGGCCCAAACTCTCCCTCCAAATGCTCCTGGCCCGGCCCCTCTGTCAAATTTTAGAACCCAATGCGGCCCGCGAGTCAAACAGTTTGCCCACCCCTGTCTTAGATATTGCTCCTATCATTTACACTGAAGGGGAAAACCTGTTTCCGCATAAGGATTGCACTTCAAATTGCATACCCACTTTCCCACAGTTTGACTACAAGGGAATGTTAATTTATTGCCAAGCAGAAATGAAGGCTGGTTTGAAGCCATTCGAAACCTAATTAAGTCACATCTTCAAGGTCCCACCCGGCATTATTGTGTGTAATGACTTTTTGTGGCTGGTCGATATTTTAGATCAACTGGGTGATTTGCGGAGTGCCGATCAGAATCTTTTGGAGTCACCCTTGACGACTCAGGTGATTGAGCATGCAAGCTTCTGACTGCTGATAAGAAGAAAGCAGTGGTGTTGAATACATCGACACATAGATAACTCCTATATACCACAATCGTCTGACAGGAGTGGTGCATTACCTCTTATGTACGTGTATACCAACATTACAACAGATTGGCAAAGTTGGAAAAGGAAAGGTAAAGATAACAACCAACCCTCTCAAAATGAAATTTAATACTACAGATTACTTGTGATTAGAAAAACTGAAATGAAATACTGCGACTTAAATACACAATCCCATCTCTGTGCGACTGCCAGTGCCGCCGACAAAGCCAACTATCATCAATTGCCATAGTCTCTACTGAGTTTCCTTTTGAAAGTGAAAGACAGTTTCTGCCTTTCCAGACGGCGAGTTTTATTTCCAATGACCAGACATGCTTTCAGACCATATGCTCAATACTGTGTTGTGTGTCAGTGAGCTACGGCAGAAAGTATAACATTATACTAATAGTAAATGCAACAGAGGTGAATTTTGTTCATTAGCAATCAGAATCAGAATCAGAAAACCTTTATTTGTCCCACAATGGGGAAATTTGCAGTCCACAGCAGCAATTTGAAAGGGGATGGGGTGGGGGGTGAAAGGAAAGAAAACAAGATATTCTAAGCATAGTAAAAAAATGTCAACTGTATACTGTAAATGTGCCAAACTGTTTCATAAAAAAACTGTACATAGTGCAAGTATCAAGAAAGGGATATTGATATATGTAGCTGTATTGCATCAACCCATATTTACAGTACAAGTGTCCAGTTTTTTTTCTTTCACATGTGATCATTGAGAATTGCGAAGCCTGACAGCACTTCACGGCGGCAATTAGATTGACACAGTTCATTGTCATAAAATGCAAAAGCAAAAGCGTCAAATGAAAAATATGAATTGGGTGAAATGCGAACGTTATTGTTAGGGCTAATCGTCAAACCCGAAATAAGTATACAAAGGTGTAGATTGAGAATGACAATAGATGTTTAGAATTTAAAACAGATTATTATCTTAAAGACAGTGTATTGTCGGTGTTCAAATACCTGACATGTTTCGGCGTCTACTTCCGCCTTCGTCAGAGTGTGACTCTGACGAAGGCGGTGATTTGACAAGCAGAATAGTTGAATAAAAGCTGCAGATGAAATCTGAAAATAACAAACACGAAGACATTTTGACATGTTTTTAATTTTGTTTGTTTGTTGTTAATCCACTAGATTGATATTTTATCTGAAGTGGAATAAAACATATTTGATAGCAGTGTGGAAAATGAATCAAAAGAAAAATATAGTACATACTATGTTAATGTGAGGGGACAATTCGTTCGAGCATACATTTTAAAATTTGCATTTAATTTGATGAGCGCTTTATTTTAATTTGCAGAGTGTGAACTGCACCTGGGACTGTGAAATTCACTCACATGGTCCCCTGCTAGCTTTTTGTTAATCGTTCACCCTCTTCTATTGCCTGAGACCGTTGCTTACACAACACAGAAACACCCTTAGCCACACGTAGCAATAGTCAACTTAGCATACCGGTACTGGGATGCTAAATAACACAAACGCACACCTCGTTCGTGTTTTTCGATGATCTCCTTCTTTTGCTCGACCGTAATTTTCTTGTTTGTCCTCTTCGGCTTAACACTAGCCTGTGGTGGGGTCTTTTTCGGTCCCATAATAGCAAATTTACTCCAATCGATAGCAAACCAAGTCTGCACTCATAAGGGGTGTGGAAAAGTAGCCCGCCAGCCACTGTGACACTGTTCAACCGTGTGTTGTGGTGTTCATCTGCCAAAAACTACTCCACCAGCCACCGTGGCGTTGTGTGCTAGTTCGTATGCCAAGATCATATTCTTGAGAATTTAATGTTCGTAAGGCGAAAACTTCATGAGCTAAAGCGTTCGTAAGCCGAGGTATTACTGTATTTTTATATCTACTTACTTGAATTACAGTTTATTTCTAATCTTTAGCCACCATGGTTAATTACTAACTTCCCAAAGAATAATTTCATTTGAAATTCCTCAGTGTTGAAATTTGTCAATGTTTGACTCGAACTTAAAACAGGTGTACTGTGATGCAATTTTATCCAGTGTTCCTAAGGTTTTTGCCACGTATAAGAAAACTCTCTCTCTCTCTCTCTCTCTCTCTCTCTCTCTCTCTCTCTCTCTCTCTCTCTCTCTCCAATATAAAGTTATATATACTGGAACTCATTTGATGCAAGTGTAGGTAGCGATGTAACCCATGATTACAGTATATTGTAACTGATACTTTTGAATTTCATCCAGCATTTGTGCCTATTTTGACTTCCGTAAGTATACAGACAGATGGAACAATTAATAAATGCATCAGCAGCTCCTGTTACAAGTGGACTTTCTATGTCTGCTAAAAGAACATTGGAAAGATTTAGATGTCAAAATAACACTGGTCTTATTGAAAGCTCTCCACCAAAAAGATTCCTTTCACTGTCACGGTTTGCAAGTTAGATTTTGATTGATTAAGCATTTTCAAAATGTAGATTAATTAGGATAATACCCACCATGTATTTATTCTACAATGACAAGCAATTATTGTGATTTTCATGGTCTGCTCTATCTTGTTACCCACCACCATGTCCATGAGTTTCCCCTTATTTAAAAAAACAGACTAATACTGCTATTATTTTGTGCAAAATCAGCTGCATTTGTAAAGACTGACGATTTGGAGATGTGGCCTTGTAAAGGAGCTCTGTTTTAAACATTAACCCACATCTCCCAATTATACCCACAGATAAAACAAAATATTGAGCCCATCCTTTAACAACATGTTATTTTATTAGCTAACAAGCAAGTCTGTATAGCAGTGGGTGTTTGCTATTAAATTATTCAGTGTTGGTGTTGCAGAGGTCCACAGGGAGTTGTGCTCGAGAGACGAGTGAAAGGCTTCTATGCTTCAGAGACTATAACAGGCATTTACATAATTGGGCCCCATTATACTATTTTCCAGCACAAGTCACTAATTACCTAAAATGTTTTTTACCTTGTAAATGTTATTCCTGGACATGAATTGTGATGTCTGGACATATTATTTGTGTTTTTTTTTTATTATTTGTCTTTTCTACTCCAGTGTCAGGGTTTTTTCTCATTGTCACTCAAATTCCAGGACCCCCACAATATTTGTAGGACTTTTTTTAGGACTACATAAACATTCAATGCAGCGTAGGAACCCTTAGACTCTCTTCTTTCATCAGAAAAAAAGTTAATTCCTAAATTATATGGATCTAGAGTTATATGAGCTTGTAATGAGGGCAGCTGTCCAAAATACAATGCATTACATATTGGTTTATATAGCGCTTTAACAACAGTTGAAGATGGAACAAAGCGCTAAGAGTGAAAAAAATGGAAATGCTGCCCCTTGTGGAAAAGAAAAAAAATGCCAGAGGCCATGGCCAGCGCTTTATCGGCACACAAGCATGAACAATTAAAACACAAATTCGGGAATGGCGCTCTACGTCATATTTTCAATTCTTGAATAAATTTGTGAATGACCGCGAATGTGTAAATACTCAACTGAGAAAATTAAGTGAATGTTTTGCTTTTCATCCTTGTATCTGTTAATTTATATGTTGTTTTTCATATTATTTATCAGTTTCAACAATCAATTATGTTTGACTATTTGCCACTCGTAAAAAAGGACTCAGTCAAACTGTAACAGTACAATTTGAATGCAGACCTTGTTCTGTAAACCTAATGAGGTACGGGAAGTACTCATTTTCTCCCACTGAATCACTTGTAGTTGTAGGAGTGCAAAACACACTGCATTATGGCGAGGTAACCAAATGTCAGGTCTACAAAAGATGCTTAGATGCTCTGGAAATACATTTTTCTCAATAAATATTTGTCAGTGAGCTTAATTCTTTGTCTGTTTGTCTGTCGCATTACGTAAATTCCATGCAATCCTTTCATGAGTTTGCCCCATTGTTCCTGAAGATTCTGGTTGTGGGGCCACTTTGGTTGCCACAAGTCTGCAAAGCTGCATATACATTGGGGACATGTGCCTCTGGATTCAAACTAGGGTGGTGGAACCCGTATTTACAGAAGTGGACCCAGATTGTATGTATTTACCATGGTGCATTACACTTCGCAGCCTGCATGTTAAGAGCCGTATGTGTGTTCTGGAGAGGAGGGTCTGTCCGAAAGTCAAACGTCATATTAAGCAGTGGTAATGTGGTTTTCATCTTGGCCGTAGATGAATTTTCTTGTTCAGGGTATCCCTTAAGGATCGTGTGACATGCTTGGTCATTGAGGGTATCCGAGTAGAACCATTGGTCCTCCCCATTGAAAGGAGTTAGATAAGGTGATAGAAGCTTCTGCTTGAAGCAGCCTCAGAGATGACTTCGTGGCAAAGTTTTCTGGGCAACTCCGACCAGCTGTTGTCCCAGGACACCAGTGAGACGATGACTCTGAAACGGCCGCGGAATTTCCCTAAACAAACTGGATGAAGTGAATTGAGACAAGGGCTTCCCTGCTGACGTTGATGCCAAGCAGATGAAATATTGATGGGATAAAATTGACTTGGAAGCACTAACAGAGTATTTGTTTGGATAGAAATGGTGAGGTTTATGGAGTCTCTGTACACAAATTTGCGGAACGTTATGCACCCCTGCCCCTACGAAAATATTATGAAATGCCTTTGTAGGAGAAGGTGTCTTGAAGGGGTATAAACATTTGTTTTAGGTCCTCATGCCTCACAAGTTTGGATCCTCACACTCATTGACTTGCTGATCAAGTGATCAGAATCAGAATCAGAATCATCATTATTGCCAAGTATGTAGAACACACAAGGAATTTGTTTGTAATGCTTGTAATGCTGAAAATAAAATACATATTTTTATTTCTTGTTAGCTCAGGTGCAAAAACACACCTCCTCCAACACATGCTGATTTTTACAGAGTTGTTAAAAATATAGGGTGTTAAGTACATGTATTATAGTATTTTCACACTCGCACCAAATCCTCCCAAAAATCGCCGACAGGTTATTACAATTTCTGGTAATATTTGTTTATTTATGGAGAAATGGCATACATGATTTGTGAGGAGCACCTCATGCACACTTGATGAGAAAAAAAGTGTGGCATAACAGCTGTTACAGTACCTCACAGAAAAAGATTAATTTTAAATGATTAACATACTATGAAAACACTTGTGCGAAAAGTGTCTGTGCATAGGATTAATGGAGGTATGCATGACTGGAGGTTTATAACCAAAGACCAAACTGAGGGCAGAGTTAAATACTGGAATAAAGAGTTTGATGTTTCTCTTTATTTGTAAGTTCGTTGTCAGATCTCCCAGGCAGGTGACGCGCAGAGCTTGATCGTGGCGTGGAGTCAAACAAGTCGTGCTGTGACACTCTGTGCGATGCTAAGCAGGTCTCTGCGAGCTGTGTGTCTGTCTGGGTCTGAGTCCGAGATGAGTATGATTCTCTCTGTCTCGCGACAGCTCCTTTTATACCATTTTCAAGCGTGTGATATGCATCAGGGTGTGATGCACATCAAGGAGATCAAGGGCTTGAAAGACATCCAAGCTGCGGTGCGCACCGGTGACAACACAGGGCTCCCCTCCTGGAACTGAAGTCGGGGAAGGCGACGCAAGGAAAAAAAAAACCAGCTGGACGCGCTCAGAAGAGCCGGTAGGAGGTGAGACGTTCTGGGAAGTGCACATGTCTGCCGCTCCGGGTCGTTCGGCTACACGGAGAGGCCAGACACGAAGAAGGTCGATCACCAGACATGGGGGGCGTTGTTGGTGGGGTGGCCGACGTCGGTGTTCGGGAGCACGGCAACAAGTTGTTTTTTGTTTTGACTTTTTCTGTACAAATTTTGGCTTTAGTCATTGTGTCATGATCCATGTTTTTGTGTACTGTTGCATTATATTTCGTAGTTTTTTTTTCATATTATGTCACCGTTCCCAATGTCCCTTGCTTTGTCTCTTCCTGTTCTCGCCCGCGATGGTACCTTGTGTCAACTCTATGCACCGGTGTCTTGCCCAAGCATGCCTTACTGTTTCGTCAGTTTGTTTGCTTGTGTTTGCCTAACTTTGTTCAGTTTGTGTACCATTATTATTGTAGTCGTTGGGCACGTAGCCTTCAGCAGGTCATGTATCCCAGTAGTCTGTGATGGAGAATGTTGGTTTTTTTTTACTTTGAAGCTTTTGGGGCAGGGTCAGTAGAGGGGATTTCATCATTGACAATTTGATTCTTCCACATATTTAGCCTGTCTTTTTGAGAAAAAAAAATGTTTTATTTCAAGTTACTTCTGTTTCTCGGCCTTTCTTTTGCAACCATCCCAGAATATGGATGCAGTTTAGCCGATGTTCTGAGGGCTCAGTGTTGGGGCGTGATGGCGTCACAGATGTTGGTGGTTCGATCCGCGGCCATTGCCATACATGACAGCCGATTACCATTCACCCCACCTTGAATCCCACAAATATACTTACCGGAATGACTGGACAATTTGAGAACCCAGCGGGAAACGCGTAGAATTGCTCTCCATGCTATCTGTCTGCTTGCCACCACCCTCAGTCTGATGACCAAGATAATCCTCTGCCTGTGAAGTCGATTGTTCTGTCCAGATTCACGTGATCCCATTTGTGTTTTTCCGGACCATTTTACATTCTTAATCTTAAAGAAATACTTTAACGTTTTCATTTTATTTTGAATGACTTCTATTTGACTCTGATTTTGATTTCTTTGTTTCTGTCCCTCATATTTTTACTTGTCACAATCACTTTCAGTGTTGTTTTCTCTTCCAATTTGTGTATGTCCATATTTAAGTCTGTTCCTTCTAACTTCAACTTTATTTGGCTATCTTTCTCCAACATCCGTGTGGTGACCAACAGTGGCACCAAAATAAAAGTTCAGTTTTGTTGTCACACATTTTGTTTCGAGTCTTTTTTATTGTTTTCTTTCCATGTCTCTCTCAAAGTCACATTACTCTGAACCTATCCCCAAAGTCCCCCATTCCCCTGTCTGTTGCATCACTTTGTCACATGCCACCAGTTTTCTCCGCACTCCTCTTCATCCAGCACACGTGGCCCCACTTGTTTTATTGCAGACCAACCTCCATGGTGGCAGGCTGATGACCCGGTTCTTGCATCAGTGCCTTGCCAAATCTAAGTCAATTTCTTGCACCAAGCCACTGCTCCCATTTCACTTGCTTTGCCATTCCGATTGAAAGTACCCGTTCGTATTCCGTTGCTGCACAAAGTCAGCGCACATATGCTCCAACTCTGCTTGCAACATGGCCATAATCGGACCCACGAGGCCGCCTCATAAACCACTCATCTGCATAGAGCAAGGCATCTCACCCATCCACCTGATCATCTCAGTGCCGCCTTATGTAATTACAGTTTGTTTCCAAGATGGCCACCAAAATGGATCCAGTATATGACTCCATGATAGCTTCCAGCCTGTATGGGACAGTTCTCTTGTGATGATGAGATGTAGCCTTGTTACATATTGTTAGCTGTTCATACAAAACATTTTGTTTTTAGCAGTGATTTTTTTTACTTTTTGTTCTTGCACAATTACAATGCTGTATGCTGCCTACTCAATGAGCAATTACATTCCCTCATCTGCCATTCTCAAACAAGCAAAATGCCATTAAAATGGAGAGCCCATACACTGACTTAAAGCTAAATACATGGAAAAGTGTTTAAAACACCTAAATTAATAATATTAATAATACATGTCTCAGTTCGGTATCTCGACAGTTTTTAGTACATTACATAATGTGATAAAAATATGTTAGGGACAACACACACCTTTGTTAACCTTTAGAAAATCTAACCATTTATTATATTCAAATTTAAATAAGGCATGCAAAATAGTCTAACTCGAGTGGAGAAAGTTTTATCTCTGGATGATGAAACTCAATATATAATACAAATAGGACTGACCTTGAAGAAAGTCATAGTAGCAGCATCCTCGACCACTCCATACTCGATCTTGGTCTGCTTAGCAAGGTCATCAGCAGAGTCAATAGGCGACTCCATCCTCTCCACAGTGAGGAAGGCTGCGAGATTTGCCGTGTAGGAGGAAATGATGATGAGAGTAAAAAACCACCAGATTCCTCCTACAATTCTGGTGGAGAGGGCTTTCGGCATGAGTTCAGATCCTGAGTGAGAGGAGCAAAGGGAGGTCATAAGACAGAGTTGTGCATTCGATGAGAGAGAGGAGAAGCATCCTGGACAGCTGAGGACAGGCTGAGAATCTGCACCTGCTACCGAGGATCAAACTCCAAATAGAAATAAACTAAAAAATATATGACTTTTCTTTTTTCTTTTTTGGTTGCAGTAGTGCAGTCATACCATAACAATCCTTTTGATGGTGGCACAGAGGTTGCTCAGTGTCACACTTCATGCCCTATTACCCGGGAGCAGTTACACAGAGTGGAGAACCAGACAAGAATCTCATAATATTTGCATAGGTCTTTCATCATTTTATTTGTTTTCATTGATTGGCCACTTGAACCATCATACGAAGTAAAGAACAGGAAAATGTGAGCGCAACTGGTGGTTATGCTCTGTTATAAGGAGTTCTATGTAATCTGAGTTCAATGTAATCTGTTATACCCAAGCCTTTTAATCTATTGAAAACTGGGATTTCGAAGAGTTATACAGTAATTGAAACAGTCTTCTTCTTTTCCTTTCAGCTTTTCCCTTCAAGGGGTCACCACAGCGAATCGGTGTTCTCCATCTTCAGAGGTTTGATTGGCTTGTTTTGGCCAATCTTTTACGTTGGATGTCCTTCCTGACAAAACCCTCTGTATTGATCAGGGCTTGGGACCGGGACAAGAAGACACTGGCTTAATAAAGATGAAGATGCTCAGAAAAAGTTTCAGCAATTGAAACAATAGTTAAATTAAACCATTCGTAGTGACTTGTTTATATGTTTTCACCGTCATAACAACCTGTAAATCAGATTTTTTCCCAGGTAACAATTAAAAATTTCGGTTCAGGTGATTAAGGATACAGATGACAATGTATTAACAGGTGCCAGTAGTGTGATGGCAAGATGGAAAGAGTACTTTGAAGAATTGATGAATGAGGAAAATGAGAAGCAACAAAGAGTAGAAGCCGTTGACTGTTGACCAAGACGTAGCAAACATTAGCAAGGATGAAATGAGGAGGGCGCTGAAGTGGATGAAGGGGGGAAAGCCAATCGGGCCTGATGATTTACCAATCGAGGTATGGAAGTATCTTGGAGAGGTGGCGGTGGTGTTCCTTACTGGGTTATTCAACAAGATCTTAAATGGTGAACAGATGCCTGAAGAATGGAGATGAAGTGTACTCGTGCCCATTTTTAAGAACAAGGGAGATGTGCAGAGTTGTACTAACTACAGAAGAATAAGGTTGATGAGCCATACAATGAAACTCTGGGAAAGAGTAGTTGAAGCTAGACTAAGAGCAGAAGTGAACATTTGTGAGCGGCAGTATTGCTTCATGCCAAAAAAAGAGTACGACAAATGCAGTGTTTGCTTTAAGAATGCGGATAGAGAAGTACAGAGAAGGTCAAAAGGAATTGCATTGTGTCTTTGTAGATCTGGAGAAAGCGTATGACAGGGTGCCCAGAGAAGAGTTGTGGTATTGCATGAGGAAGTCTGGAGTGAAAGAAAAGTATGTCAGAGCAGTGCAAGTGTTGGGGTAATTCGCCATACAAACATCTCTAAACATCGCTCTGTAATCTTTGTTTACATTTTGAACTTCCTGATACGTCATATCCTGCCTTCCCTTAAATGATGTCGCATTTACGTTACGTCACATCCCCATGTAAATTTCTCCACTGTGAGACAAATAAAGGCAAATCCAATCCAATCCAATCCTTTCGCGTCATACACTGCGCGCCGTATAAAAATTATTCTCCCTTCTAGTTTGTCGCTCTCTCTATCGCCATGCTTCCTCCTTAAGCCGACACCGCGATGCCTCCGCTCTCTCCAAGATTAAACCAACTTTCTGTTCTACACCTGGCTCCATGATGATTTAACCATCCTCTTCCATCATACCCGTCGAAGCAATGAACCAAGGACGAACAATCAAAATAATCCAACATTTGGTGCCGAAAACTCCGGGTCCGAGCTGTTGGCTTCGGGAGGGGGGGTGGTGTGGGCCCTGTGTCTTTCGAGAGTGTTCGAGTGGGCAGCCCCCTCCCTTCTGGCGTGCGTCTCTCAGGAATGCTTCACGGGTGAGTGCCGCTAGCATGCAACTATGTTGGGTGAATGCATTGTGGGATTCTTATGGCCAAAAGTTAATTCTATTTACGGTTAATCTGCGTATCACCGGCTTGTAATCAAATTTTGATCGGGTCAAGGTGGATCATCTTAATTTGAGCCGATGTACGGAGGTTTCGTACGTGACTGATCGACGCCATCTTGAGTCAGGATACGTCTGCTTCCGTGCCTCCGGCAGCCATGTTAGACCGGGACAGTTCCAGAAGGGGATTCTTCAGAAGGGAATGAAGTTCTGGAAGTTCGAGCGCGAGGACTGGGAAGAAATTAATATATATATATATATATATATATATATATATATATATATATATATATATATATATATTTTATTTTGACCCAGGGGATTATGTGTTTCTTTTTTGTTTATTTGCAGCTGCAATAGATCGTGGATTACCGTAATATCAATGCATTCACCAACATGGGCGCGTGGTCAGCACTGCTAGCCGTTGCTACGAGGTTTCATTGTCCAGGGGACAGAGGGGGTCGGCTGGAGAGGGGGGTTTGAGGGAGCCGTCTTTGTGTGTGTCTTCTTGTCTTCCCTTTCGTGTTCTTTGCTTTGTCTTTCGTCTTTTTGTGTGTGCATTGTGTGCTTTCGTGTATTGTTGTGTATGTACGCGCGTTGTGTGAGCGATACGTTGACTATTGGGTGTGAGATTCACTGCAACAAAGTGACGGGGTGGGCTCAGCCCACTCCTCTTTTCTTCTCTTCTCTAAAGGAGTGGAGGTGAATTCACAGCCGCATTCTGAGATCGGCAAATTGATTCGTTCGCGAATAGGTTAATAAACGAAAATAAAATGAAAAACGGGTTGCATTAACATTCACAAACGTATTGTCCAAAAACATTGTTCCTGCCGCATGTAATTCTGCTGCACAGTTCTCTTCTTTCCTTTCAGAGGACAAGAAAATGTGCCCTGGAAGAGCCTTGTCATTACAAGAGGACTCGATGGTGGTGCTATCCTGTCTCATCGGGAAACCTGTCCAACCATGCAGCAGAGGAGACTTTCATCTCCGCTCGGCGTCCTCATGAATGACAGCAGTTTTTTCCCCATAGCTCTTGGATGAATACCGTCCACTTGAAACAAAAACTGAATTAAATAGTCAGGCACATTAGACTGAGTGAACAAATAAATAAGACAACAAATAAATGAATAGACAGAAGCCGAACTAGAGTGAATTTGTAAACTTATCGGCGTTTAAATTGTGCCACATTGTTCTCAAGAGCGATTTGAACATTGGCCAGAGTTATTTACGATGCCCCTTATCAAGAGTTTTTATCAGCACAGGGCTTCAAAGAGGAGTTTAACACCCAGAGGCCCCCGCCACATTCCACGGTGTTGACCTCTCGTGAATGACAGGAACATTTGGAAGAATTACAGAAAATAGTCATTGAATTAGGCTAAATGACAGGAACATTTGGAAGAATTACTTAAAATAGTCAGTAAATTAGGCTAAATGACAGAAACATGTATCTTGAATTGGATGGAAATTGGCAAGGTAAATGTAACTAAATTCACTGGTGATTAATTACTTAAGAGATTCATCAGTTAGTATCATTGAACTTTTCACAAGGAGAAGTTTATAGATTTATTGAAATAATGATTGTGACATGATCATTACACTTGTTTTGACCTGACAATTGTCATTCCCCTGAAGTCAACGAACAGATGATTTGATTCATAAATAAGATAACAAATTGAATTTGATCAGATTCACCTTTATTAGTTTCTAAGCGAATAAATTAATTTGAAGAGGACAAGATTGATTTGCAAAATATGATGATTAACCTTTTTTCATTATGCTTTTATGCAGATGATGTGGTGAACCGAAACAATTTGCAGACAGAGCTGGGAGATGGTGGTTGAGAAATTGTTCCATTAGCAGGACGAATTGATGAACTGTGGGATGCACAAGCCACTTGCATTCACCCATCCTGTGATTTTCTAGGAAGACGCTGCTGAATCACAGTATCATCCGAGCTGAATTTTGATTCTTGGTGTTTTTGGAAACAAAATTAAATCTCTGCTTCAATTGTCATAGATCCAACAAAGGGCCACAACGGCTGGTGGCATGCACCTGCACAACTAGAATTGGCACACTCAACTGATGAATGGGGATCGATGACAAAGCCCCTATTGAGAATAATTTTGATTTCCAAAAGTATAGTGTTTGTCATTTATTCAAATACATGACAATTTTTATTTTTTGCACATATTTCTCATCCAACCATCTAGCGAGCGACGAATTGTTACAATTAGACTTGATCGAATGAAAAATATTCAACATTGGAGATGTGATGGAGGAAATCCAACATTTATTAAGACAGCCGCAGATGCTGATTTATCTTCTGGCTACTTTTGCGTACAGTGATGACATTTGTCAGTTCAAAAGTAGTATATAGTTACGACTAAAACTGCAGTGTAACCTTTCAATAATAATTTAATTACGAATTAACATTATTATTATGAATTGGATGCAGTGCATATTAAAGGAATTTCTCGCCGGTAAGAATGAAATTGGCAAATGAGTTGAGTGGGCACCGATGTCAGTCAGAGATTCAGGTGAATCAGATATATTGTATAGAGTTTTCCACGCTAACCAGCTTCTTTCAGAATTGGGAGAAGGTGATCCTTCAGAAGGGGAGGACTCCTGCAGAATCCGTGCCAGGGTGACCGCAGATGAAGCTGGGTTGCGCGAATGGATGTCCTATGCAGAAGCGAAACTGACTGTCAACTCGTGCCCTACAACTGAATGACAAAAGGCGAGTATGATGACCATCTACACAGATTGCCATAATGTTGCCGACCATGTCAACTTGTGGTACAGAATTGTGGAAGACTGTCTTCCAACCAAGCAATGTGGCGACATGCCAAAATTTGGCCTCCAAAATTTTGGACCAATGATTGACAAATGGTTTTATGCAAATTGATAATCTCTGCAATGTCAAAGACGGATTGTGTTCCACGCATGAGAAATATGTGCAAAAAATAAAAATTGTCATGTATTTGAATAAATGCCAAACACTATACTTTTGGAAATCAAAATTATTCTCAATAGGGGCTTTGTCATCGATCCCCATTCATCAGCCACTATATTTGCTGCAGTTGCGTTATACATCCCCAAGAAAGCGTTGCCCTCCAGAAATGCAGACTCACTAACCACTAACATATACTAACCAACTAATATCTAACAATAACGTCTGCCATTTCTGTGAGAGAATGCATTGCAGAGCCTAAACGATGAGACAGACTTCAATAGGGAAAGAAATGTCAAGAAAGTGTGATGTGTAGAATGAAACCATCCTTTCGACATGTGACCTGGCACAAGTCTTCTTTTGTTCTCCACAGGGCAAAGCTGCGGTCTGAAGAAGATGACGTGGGACGTGGAGCTGCTAGCGGTCTTAGCAGCCACAAGCTTCACCTGGATTCGCGAGGACACCGTTCGTCAAGAAGATTCCCGATGCACGTCACTGAAGCCGCGTCAACAGTTCACATACCCTTTCCCAGACACCTGCTCATCCGTACCACACCCTGGGGCCTGCTTGCGACAAATGCTACAAACAATTTCGTTTCTCCATGTCGTCCTGGTGATCACCATCCAGGATGCCATGAAGATTTGACTGTTGTAGCGATGACATGACTTTAATTTGAGATTGTTTCCATTGTGATTGTTCCATTTGGTGATTTTCTTTTTTCTCTTTCTTCTTTCTGTTCACCTCCACCGATGTTAAATATGTTCGTCAGGGGGGTGCAAGTGTTGGGGTAATTCGCCATACAAACATCTCTAAACATCGCTCTGTAATCTTTGTTTACATTTTGAACTTCCTGATACGTCATATCCTGCCTTCCCTTGCATGATGTCGCATTTACATTACGTCACATCCTTTCGCGTCACACACTGTGCGCCGTATAGAAATGTTCTCCCTTCTAGTTCGTCGCTCTCTCTATCGCCATGCTTCCTCCTTAAGCCGACACCGCGATGCCTCCGCTCTCTCCAAGATTAAACCAACTTTCTGTTCTACACCTGGCTCCCTGATGATTTAACCATCCTCTTCCATCACACCCGTCGAAGCAATGAACCAAGGACAAACGATCAAAATAATCCAACAGCAAGACATATATCATGACTAAATTGTCATGTATCATGACAGTTGTGAGGTGTGCTGTCAATGTGAATGAGGAATTCAAGGTGGAGGTGGGACTCCACCAGGGGTCAGCTCTGAGCCCCTTCTTATTTGCTATGGTGATGGACAGGCTGACAGATGATGTTAGACAAGAATCTCCTTGGACTATGATATTTGCAGATGACATTGTGATCTGCAGCGAGAACAGGGAACAGGTGGCGGAGAAACTAGAGATGTGGAGATATGCCCTGGAAAGGAGAGGATTGAAGATCAGTCGCAGCAAGACGGAATACATGTGTGTGAATGAGAGGGATCCAAGTGCAAGAGTGATGCTACAGGGAGAAGATATAATGAAGGTGGATGATTTTAAGTACTTGGGGTCAACGGTCAAGAGCAATGGAGAGTGTGGAAAATAGGTGAAGAAGTGTGACCAGGCAGGATGGAGCGGCTGGAGAAAAATGTCAGGAGTGATGTGTGATAAAAGGATTTGAGCTAGGGTGAAAGGAAAAGTGTATAAAACAGTGGTACAGGAAGCAGAGCTGGAGGTAGCAGAGCTGAAGATGTTGAGGTTTTCTTTGGGAGTGACCAGGTTGGGTAGGATCAGGGACAACTCATATTAGAGGCTTTGGAGATAAGTCAGAGAGGCCAGGCTGAGATGGTTTGGACATGTACAGAGGAGAGAGAGTGACTATATCGGGAGAAGGATGCTGAGCCTTGAACTGCCAGGCAGGAGACCGAGAGGAAGACCAAAGAGGAGGTTTATGGATGTTGTCAAAGAGGACATGAAGGTAGCTGGTGTGAGAGAAGAGGACGCACAAAACCGGGTTAGATGGAGGACATTGTTTCGCTGTGGCGACCCCTGAAGGGAAAAACCGAAAGGAAAAGAAGAAGAATTAAAAATTTAACTAACTTCCTAGTTTTGACTGCACAGATTTAAAAGACCTGTCCTGAAATAGCTTAGTTGTCCAAAGCATTTGCGATCCAATCCCAACATTTGATAAATGGCACAAATAAAAAGATAATTTATTACCCATAGGGTGGCTTCCAGTCACTTTTGCTCACGCTGTATTTTGAATACAGGTAATCTTAACAACCCCATCAGAAGATTGAATAAGATGAAGAGGAACAAATGAAGAACCATTCACATGCACTTCGATTGGATGCACGGAGTTGTGATGTGATGGCAAATACAAGCCTTTGGCCTGGTTTCTTGTTTGTGTGTATGTGCAAAAACTGGCGCTCACTCAAACAGATGTGGACGTGTGTTTCATAACTGGGCACATAGAGGATTTTGTTTGCCATTACTTTTGTGTGGTTTATTTTGCATGGAGAAACCCATTGTAGCGACTTAAAGCACCTCCTCTCTTTTAAATACGACACAGTGCACAATTTTTACACTGACCAACTTTGTTGCTTACCACTGCATGCAGTCCATTGTGAGTGAACATGCATTATAGTGCCTGTTCTTGGGAAATTGGAAAAAGGTTATAATCTTAGTTGTTCATGTGTGACACACCCACCAACTGTGCATCCAATCTGGTGAGTGACAACCAATTGTTTGGTGTCTTAATAAATCAGGACATTCGTGTTTTCAGAAGCAATGTCAAATTAAGGGCGGAAAATAATCAATGATTCACGATGGTTTAGTATTCAGCGAAATGATGTTGGTTTCTTCAAAAAGAATCTAGTTTATCATTCAGAGCAGAATCTTACCCTCCTTCAGTTACTGGCACAGAAAAAAAGGTGATCCATGAAATTTGTCAAACTATGGTTGGGGCTGACTGTCATGTACCCAAGGTAACGTCATGACCAAAAAGCACTTCCCACAATTTTCTGGGGGCACGGGAGGCCAACGGCAGGGGAGCCTCTTTACATTATGATCCAGCACGGTGCTGCACAGCCACTGTCTGGTTTTCCAATCGAAACGATCACAGCAGCCCTCTGGC
Organism: Hippocampus bargibanti; assembly: GCF_051943395.1. Lineage (NCBI taxonomy): Eukaryota > Metazoa > Chordata > Actinopteri > Syngnathiformes > Syngnathidae > Hippocampus > Hippocampus bargibanti. The sequence continues at coordinate 18,056,617 of NC_142739.1, read as the reverse complement.
CAGATACCACATCTTCTCAACCACGTGAATCATATCTCACACACACACGCACACACACACACACACACACACACACACACACACACACTCTCACACACACACACACGCACGCACGCACGCACGCACGCACACACACACACACACACACACACACACACACACACACACACACACACACACACACACACACACACACACACACACCTTGCCACATCTCACTACAGTAAGTCTGGAGTTGCTTTGGAGTATAAGGCACACTCTCAGTGAATGGCCTATTTTATATTAGTTTTCATGCACACCGCATTGTTTATGAGGCACCAAGAACAGAAGCCACTATATTTGCTGCAGTTGCGTTATACATCTCCTAGATGCAGCTCTGCTAGAGGGAATACACAACAGTAAAATAAAGCTTTATTTATAGAGAGCTTTCACAACTGTTGTAGCTGTAGCGAAGTGCTTTACCTGACATGTAACATACCATGTCCAATAATTCTTAATATTGATCTCTATATAAGATCGTTGTTGTTTTGTTCAACCCAAGAGGAGCACAATTCACAAGCACTGATATGTGAGGCCTTATGAAGATAATTCGAGCAGGGTATTTTGGTCAGAGATGATACGCCAAAGGCGTACAACTAATTAATGACTTCATCAAATCACAACACATTTTTTGGGAGATTACAAGCATGTTTTCTTCCCTTCTAAGATAAGAACTATATTCTGCCACTCGAGCTAATGTCCCCGATCAGTTCTTTTCTTGTTTTTTTTTCCATTTTCTTTCAGGGCCGACCAAATCTTGGTTATGTTTATACTTGCCACAATTTCTTCACTTGTGTTTTGTTTTTACTATGTTATAGCGTATATTTCTGTAAAGCCCCATAATCTCTTGTACCCTTCTCTTCACTGATACAGTTCTATTATGAGATCCTTTGAGTGCTGTGGACGCTCTCTCTGTGTCATATGACTTGGAATGTAAGATATGATGACACAAAGGACAGGAAAACACTATAGAAAAACTGAACTTCATTTGGGGCTTTACGGAGCCACTTTAAATGGGTGCAGGTCGGTGTTTGCTGTGTTCACACATGCATTTGAAAGTGATTGGTTCATGCAATCCTGAAACTGTAGCCGTTGAGGAATGAGCACACACGACTAAATGTGGAGACGTGTTTATTCCAACGGCTAACAAGTGGATCTCAACTGAACAGCAAAAGCAGTGTAATATATACATGAACCGCCCCCTCCTCTGCACCTGCTGGGTGAGATGCCTGGTCCTAGTGCCCGCCACACAGCCCCCCCCCCAGAACACCCAGAAGGAAGGTCAAGGTGAAAATTTTGCAGGGGGCTTAACAAGCCTGCCCCAACGACTACGCAGTCCGTCTTGGTGGTGAAGGTGATTCGGGCGAGACCTCAGTGGGGGAACGACACTCAACCATGGCATGCCGCGGTGAGGCTGGAGGTTTCGGAGGGCGTCCGCGACGTGGGGCCTGGGCAGGCGAAACGTCCTCGCCTGCAACTAAATGAGCCGGTTTGAGCCTGTCTATTGAAATGCCCTCCCTCCGCCCACCCATATCGAGCACAAAACACTTTTCACCGTGTTCGAGCACTCTAAACGGGCCGTCGTACGGCGGTCGGAGGGGAGAGCGGTGGGCATCGTGACGCACAAAGACGAAACGGGCTGACCTAAGAGCAGACGGAACAACTATTTTGGGGACGCAGTGGTGAATTGGTGCTGGAGTCAGGGGCTCTGCTGGCAAAAGGGGGAATGAAGGTGCACCCGAAGCTTCAGGCAGAAATTCACCAGGAACGCGGAGTGGTTGACCGAGCACTAACTCTGCGGGGGCGACGTTAAGGTCTTCTTTAGGGGCCGAACGTAACCCGAGCAGGACCCACGGAAGCTGGTCGACCCAGTTACCGTCCGACAGCGCGGCCCGTAGCGCGGCTTTCAGTGACCGGTGGAAGCGTTCGCACATCCCGTTAACCTGCGGGTGGTAGGCCATAGTGCGGTGTACCTGCACACCCAATGACTGCGCCATGGCCGACCAGAGCTCGGACACAAACTGGGGGCCTCTGTCCGAAGTGATATCGGGTGGCGTGCCGAAACGTGCGACCCAGGACGACAGAAATGCGCGGGCAATATCTGCCGAGGTCGTGGAGGACAGGGGGACTGCTTCCGGCCACCTAGTGGTTCGATCGACCATGGTGAGGAGATGTGTGCAACCCTGCGAAGGAGGGAGGGGCCCGACCAGATCCACATGGACATGGTCAAATCTCCTGTCCGGAATTGGAAAAGTTTCCAGGTTTGCTCGGGTGTGCCTGTGGACTTTGGCGCGCTGACATGCCACGCATGCAGCTGCCCACTTCCTGACGTCCTTTCGTAACCCAGGCCAGACAAACTTGGCCCCAAGTAGTTTGACTGACGCCCGGACGCCAGGGTGTGAGAGGGAATGAATAGAATCAAAAATTCGCCGACGCCACTCCTGCGGAACCACGGGACGAGTACGACCCGTAGGCACATCGCAGAGGAGAGCGGGACCCCCTTCACACACTGCCACCTTCTCAAGTTTCAGGGCTGTGCCTGCTGCCTTGAGTTCGTGGATGTCCGGATCCTCAGACTGGGCGGTGGCCATCTCTGAAAAATCCACCCCGAGCTGGACTGGACAAACAATCGCGCGTGACAAGCAATCGGCCACAGGGTTACATTTGCCGGCCACGTGCTGAATGTCTGTTGTGAATTCAGAAATGGCCGCCAAATGCCGTTGCTGTCGGGCCGACCACGGTTCAGTCACCTTTGACATGGCGAATGTGAGTGGTTTGTGATCCACATATGCGGTAAACCGGCGCCCCTCGAGGAGGAAACGAAAATGGCGCGTTGCAAGATAGAGTGCTAACAACTCTCTGTTGAAAACACTGTACTTGCGTTCGTTATCTTGCAGCTTCCGACTGAAAAATGCAAGGGGCTGCCATCCGTTCTCCACAAGCTGCTCAACCACCGCCCCTACGGCAACATCAGACGCGTCGGTAGTCAAAGCCACCTGTGCGGTTGAGATTGGGTGGACCAGAAAAGTTGCACCCGCAAGAGCTTCCTTGGCCCGTTGGAAGGATTGTACTCGTTGCGGTGCCCACTCGACGGGGTCGTTAGCCTTCTTTTTTCTCAAGGCGCCGTAGAGGGGTTGTAGGAGGTCGGCTGCGTGAGGAAGAAACCGGTTGTAAAAATTGATCATGCCCAAAAACTCCTGCAGAGCCTTAACTGTGGCCGGGCGGGGGAAATCCACCACTGCTTGCACTTTGGCGGGTAAGGGGATGGCGCCCTGTGGAGAAATGTGATGCCCCAAGAAATCGATCTTGGACAGACCAAATTGGCACTTAACAGGGTTAACTATAAGGCCGTGTGAATCAAGGCGCTTGAAAACTTCGGTTAAGTGCGACAGGTGTTCCTCCGGTGAAGGGCTGGCCACAAGGATGTCGTCTAGATAGACAAATACAAAATCAAGACCTCGCAAGACTGAGTCCATCAGTCTCTGAAAGGTCTGTGCCGCCCCCTTCAGGCCAAAAGGCATACGGAGGAATTCAAAAAGGCCAAAAGGGGTTATTACTGCAGTTTTTGGCACATCTTCTGCCCGTACCGGAACCTGGTGATAACCGCGAACGAGGTCAACTTTGGAAAAGATCACGGCTCCGGCCAAACGTGCGGAAAAGTCCTGGATGTGCGGAATTGGGTAACGGTCGTGTGTGGTTACATTATTAAGCCGACGAAAATCACCGCACGGCCGCCAAGAACCGTCACTTTTGGGGACCATGTGCAATGGTGAGGCCCACGGGCTGTTGGAATGCCTCACGATGCCCAAGCGCTCCATCGTCGCGAACTCCCCTTTCGCCATTGCCAATTTTGCCGCGTCGAGGCGACGAGCGCGGGCAAAAACTGGCGGGCCAACCGTGGGAATGAAATGCTCTACCCCGTGTTTAGTATCGGCATTGGAAAAGGCGGGTGTGGTTAACGACGGATAATCGGTCAGCAGGCATTCATAAACGTTACCCGATGTTAAATAATTTGCATGCGTTAACGCCCCAAGCCCTCCAGCCTCGCACGGAAAAGTGGCAAAAGAGATGGCGTCAATCAAACGACGGTTGGCAATGTCCACAAGAAGTCCGTGAGCACATAAAAAAATCGGCGCCAATTATGGGAACTGTGGTCGCGGCAACAATAAAGTTCCACTTGAATTCCCGTCCGTGGAAACGCACAGTCACCGACCTGGAACCGAAGTTAGCGATGGGCGAGCCGTTAGCTGCGCACAAGGCAGGCCCGCATCCACCTGCCATCTTGTCCGCAGCGGTGGGCGTCAGCAGGCTTACTTGCGCCCCGCTGTCCACCAGGAAACGTCTTCCTGACGAGGAGTCCGTGACGAAAAGCAGCTCGCTTTCGTTGCTGGCGCCCACGGCTGCTACTGGTTGTCGGGCGTTGAAGATTCCTGTCGTCTCGTTGGAGCAGGGGGGTGCGCAGCGTCGAGCCTTGGCGCCAAACCGCTGATGGAAATAGCAGGTGGCTTTCCCGCGCCGCTTCTGCGATCCCACTGCGGCCACGACGGTCAGATCGATTTGCACGGCTAGCCGCCGTATCGCCAGAAGCACTCGATCTGCTTCTTCCGCCAAGCCACGATAGTCGCCGGTGGCTAGGCACGTCTAGTTAGCGAGCACGGCGCGCACTTCGGGTGGTAGCTGGCGAAGGAAAATGTGGGGGAAAAGGAGTCCGCCATCATCCGAATTCAACAGCGACAGCATTTTGTCCATTAGATCCACTGCTGTTCCGTCGCTGAGTCCGGGAAGCGAAAGAAGTCTGTCTGCTCTCTCGGAGGCCGATAGCGTGAACCGCCGGCAGTTGTTTGAGCGCGTCGTACTTCTCGCATCGTGGAGGCGCGCGCAGAAGTTGCATCATGCGATGCGTTGTCGGTTGGTCGAGGGACGCCACGACCATGTAATATTTTGGGTCATCTGTCGTGACGCCTCGTAGGTGGAAAAGTGCTTCCACATGCTGGAACCACGAAGCCGGGTCGCTGTGCCAGAACTCGGGAAACTTCGCGTCGTAGGCGGCAGCTGCGAGTTTGGGCGCCGGTCGTGGCGACATGGCCGTAGACGATACATCTTCGTCCGTTGCCATGAACATTTCCATCGTCGGGGTCACCAGTGTAGCCGTTGAGGAATGAGCACACACGACTAAATGTGGAGACGTGTTTATTCCAACGGCTAACAAGTGGATCTAACTGAACAGCAAAAGCAGTGTAATATATGTACATGAACCGCCCCCTCCTCTGCACCTGCTGGGTGAGATGCCTGGTCCTAGTGCCCGCCACAAAACCACATTATCATAGCTATTGATTTGTAGGATCTCTGACTAACTTTTTTTGTTGTTTTTTCCCCTCTTGGTTGAGTAGTATGGATTGAAGGTGCCATTAATGGCATTCTTCTTGCTCTAATAAAAAAAATGGAATTTGATGAGGAATTGGTACACTTTTCATACCCACAGTATATGTGTGACATGAAAAAACAAATAAAACAAATTTGGTTTGTTTTAGAGGTTATGATAGTTAGATCCACGTATTAAAGGTGCCACCAGAAAGGACAGTATTGATTGACTACTTTTTTTGTTATAACAGTTATTCAACTATTATTGTGAAAAGGAAGACACTATATCCCTACATGAATCAATTTCCCTTGTAATAGAAACTATTTTGCTTTGTGTGTAAACCACATTGTCATTCCTCAGACAAAATGCAAGGCAGGCATAGAGACCATGCTTTGTAGGCCCATAAAGTCTATATTTGTATCTGTTTCAAACACATTGAAGTGTCTCTGTCTTCGAAATAATTCCTCATTTAAAAATCCATCCATTTTCTCAGCCGCTTATCCTCATGCGAGTCACGGATGAGCTGTAGCCCATTTTGACTGTTTGTAGGCAAGGGTGGGTTCCACCCCTATGCTGGTTAATCGCATGACACATTTAATAGAGGAATCATTTCCAAGTCTGGGAAATTTAGTCTTCAACTAACTTAAGTAGTCAAACCCATAAACTCCCACTAAGACGAACATGCTATTTCATGAACCTGTGATTTGGCTACATGCATCAGTGTTTTACAGTGAACATTGAAACATACCAATTGGCAATGCTTGCATTTTAACGATGTCAACTAGTTGAGAAGATGTGGTACAGAAAGTACGATATCAAACAGGCTGGGTGAGCAATCTCACTTAATGTTAATCATTAGCACGCTGAAACCCCAAAGCACGCTCTGATTAATTCAACAAGACCAATGCACCTTCTAACTCCATGCACAGAGGCCCCCATGCATGGTCATGGCCATAGGACAAGTGCAAGATTGACCCCCAGCAAAAAGTGGGACGTATGCAAGGAAAAGGAGGCGGGCAGAGTCGTCTACCTTGCTGCATGAGAGCTCCAACTCCGAACCAGAAACTATTAAGCAGGGTGAAATTGTTTTCCACTACATCAGAGTCAGGGTTGCAAGGGTGAGGGTTATACCACTCGTAGGGACTAAACCTGTGACAATCAGAACAGACACACACAGACACACGCACACACACACACACGCACGCACACACACACACACACACACACACACACACACACACACACACACACACACACACACACACACACACACACACACACACACACAAACACACATACACGCACACATATACAAAGATTTAATTCAGTTGCATGAAAACACATTTGAAAAAGGGCATATTGTTTTTAAGGCCATCAGACCTAAAGATGGAAGAAAAAAAACAATTAGTCATTTTCAACAATTTCCTGCCAAAATGTTATCATATGACATGATTTCACTTTGAGACTTAATGATTATCGAATCGCAAAGCGAGTACTGTGTACAATTTGTGTAAATCAGTTATGATCTTTCCCTCATCTAACACATCGACTCTAGCTGATCATTTGAATGCAAGACTACGGTCATCGAGGAGCACTGTAGAGTTGCCCAGCCCTAATACAACCCAATATGTTTGAATTCACACTCCTCATATCATATCAAAGCCAAGCCCTGGAATTGCCCTGTAATTCAATCAATGTGCTCACAAAATAAATTCATTGTCATACCAGAAGATTAAAATGTTCATTTCCATTATGCCAACTTTAGCCTTTGCGATTTCACCACTCGACACGGTCCGCCATCAAATGCATTTCTCATTTATTCATGATGAAGACAAGTGACACTACATTAGCAAAGCTTCATTGGTCTACAATTAAATATACCAGCCAGGTTTTATTTGTTCAGGGGAACGAAACTCCGAGCCTGTCATGATCTGGTTGGCGACCAATGGGTAGCGCTGTCGGCCCCGCCTGCACCTGCACAGCTGCTACGTTCGGATTAGCGACCAACGGGTAGCGCTGTCAACCCTGCCAACTGCCTCGCAGGTGCTGGTCGTTCCCAATCATTTAAAGAAGGCAACACAACTACCGCTGAAAAGGTTTCTTCAGCCGTCATCTGTACTTCTTATCCAAGAAACTTTGTCAGCAAACTTACTGGTAGTTTAGGCTACCTGGTAGTTTAGGCTATATATACAGTAAAGTCTCTTTATATCGATATTCAAGGGAGTCCGAAAAAATATCGATATAACCGGGACTATCGATATATCCGACCCTGTTTGCATGTAATTTTCTCCGTGCGTGCATAGAAATAGTATCGGTATAACCGGGACTATCGATATATCCGATATCGATATAACGAGACTTTACTGTATATACTTTCAGTTATTGATGCCTTTCTTCAGAAGGAGCAGCACGTGGACTTCATTTCTAAGTAAAGGTAACACGATAATCACGTTTTTTTATTCTTTTTTCTATGCTACAGTTTATATAAAGAATGCTGACATGAAATTTTAAACAAAACACGTTAACTGTTGCCAATCAAATGGTGATGTTTGTAATATTTATATATATATATATATATATATATATATATATATATATATATATATATATATATATATATATATATATATATATATATATATATATATATATATATGCCGGACTCTGCTATGATATATCCCTGCTCTCAGGTTGGGGGGAGCAGAGGACTATTCCCTGCAGCTCCACTGATTGTTCCTATTGTCCTGACTAACGACTGGCCTGATTGCCGCACTTCCACCTGTATCACTTCATCAGTATTACTAATCCTATTTTGCCTAAGTAGGCTGTTGTATGAATTATCCAAATTGAACCTCACCCCACCATATCGGTTTAATGAAGGATTTAGCTCTTTTATGAAAATTGCTTCTTTTACTCCCCTTTCAAACCATCTATGTTCTTTTGCTATGATTTTAACCTCGTTGTCATCAAAAGAGTGGTTGCGAGCTTTTAGGTGCATATGTACTGCCGATTGAGGCCCACTAGTATTATCCCTGCGATGTTGATCAAGTCTTTTTTTTTGTTTGAAATAAGTAGGAATTTTGGGTTGCCAAAGGACTCTGTAGTTTTTCAGAAACCCCTGCACTGTAAGGTACTGCTACTCCTCTCCTTTTTGTATCTTCAGAATTTTTGGTTTCCTTCCCTATTCTTTCTTTCTGACATTGTGACAGGTGGTAAAGTATCTTATTTTGTATTTTGGTTTCATTCGCGTAGTTATATTGGTGTACAACGCCTGCTTCGGTTAGTGTTTTGTGTTGGACCGATTTAGATCGTTGGACAGGAAGTTGTTGTACGCATACGTTTGCATTACATCTGGGCATTCGAAGTAAACCACTGTTGAGTCAAGACATATCCCACCGCTTGTCTTGTGTTTTTTTTTCTGGATCCCACAACATCGTATCTCCCTTACCATAGGGGAGAGCGCAACATTTTGGAGGCACCGCTGGCATATTTGGGTTCGAGTGTTGTCTACTCTACTGTAGATGCTCGTGCCGAATATCCCCAATCAACCCAGTCGGAGTGGCATCGCCGTTTACTGTTTTTTTTTTTTTCTATGTGTGCTCTGGTTGCATCTCTGTGCGTACATCCAACACTGGAGGGCACTGGAAGTCTATGAAGTGAATCTGGCCGGTTGAACTGCGTGTACCCTCTTGAACATGCAGTTAGAGGAATTCCAGTTGAACATCAAAGGCAAGTTATTTGGACTGAATTTTCAACAGTCGTCAGAGTTATGTGCTGAAATCCAAATATCTGGACTGAAAAGAGAGAAACTTACAGGAAAGACTTGAGGCCAACTAATTAATATTGTGTCAAACTACATTGAAAGAGCTGAATTAGAGCTAGAAGATGGAGGAATGTCTGATTTGCTACGTGTAAATGACTTGATTGAAAGTATAAAAGATTTTGAACAAGGAATAGCCAAACCAAGTGAAAAAGGTGAAGATGCAGTGCGAAAGAGAAGCATAGTGCCCCCAGACACTGCCCCCTGGCGCAAAGATTTCAAGATATCTGAACAAATAGGTGAGCTCGGACAAAAACATGAACTCACATTTCCTAGTTTGGTCAGACAGATAGAAAGTGGGCTCAGTAAAGGCTACCAGGGGGATGAGATCATCGATGCAGTGGTTTGTGCCATAACACCAGGTCTGCAGTTGAGAAGATACCTCGAAGGAAAGAAAACATCACCCTACCTTCTTTACGAAGGATTCTCTGATCTCACTATCAGGAGAGAGGAGCCACTGAAATGTACAAGCAGCTCTCATCGGAAGTGCAGACTAATAAAGAGTCCCCGCAGAATAGTCTACTCCGCACAATGGATCTTCGTCAAAGGATTCTTTTTGCATCTCAAGAGGCTGAATCAAGTTTGAAGTATGACCCTACATTGGTCCAGAGTTTATTCCTGCACACAGTTCTGACAGGGTTACAGAGTGACAATGTAAAGAGTGACATGCAACCTTTCCTCTTGCTAACCACCACATCAGATGATGTACTGTTAGAAAAATGAAACAGAGCATGTGCAAATGAAAAAGAGCGACAGGAAAAAAGAAAAATGCTGCTTCGGGGGTGACTACAGTGAACACTGTCCAGTTAGATGACACTCCAGCCCCGATTGGGAAGAAGACAGTCTTAAAGCAGAATACTGTTACTGTGCCGAATGAACTCCTTTCAGAGATCAAAGAGATGAGGTCAGAGATGATGCTTTTAAAGGAGCTGCGGGCGGAAGTGTCCCAGATCAAAGAGACTATTCAGAAACCAACAGCTACTTTTGAGCCCTTCAGCGAAGGATCTGAACGCCTGAGTGACCACTACCCTGAACAGGGCATCTTCACTCCACCTTCACCATATCAGGTATATCCACCAGCCAGGCACTACCACACTCAGCACTCCCCATCAGCTCTTCAGCAGTACCACCCAGCGCCAGGTCCCAGGTCGATGAGGGGGGCAGCACAGTTCCAGCAGCGGTTCGCCCCTCAGTAGTACCGCATGCCCCGTCGCCCTCAGCCCAGGTGTTATTCTTGTATTTAGACAGGTGAAGAATATTGTCAGCACTGTTTTAAATGTGGAAGTAGTGAACATTTAGGAGCAGGCTGCAAACCACAGAACCCAGCCAGGAGCCACGCTTTAAACTAGAAAGGGTTACCCCAGTGGGAAATGGTGTGACCACAGAGACAGATAGGTCCCAGTGTTACAGTGGTGCTATGAAAATGCCATAAGCCACACACATGTGGCCCCGTTCAAAAGAGACATAATCAGTCATTTGTCAAGCGTACAGATAAGAAACAGTGTGGCAAATTACCTTCGGTCAGTGAGTTAGTGGGAAAGAAATGTCTTATTTGGTGCTTTTTGGGTAACAAAAGGGTTGAATCACTATGGGACTTGGGGTCACAGGTGTGTGCTGTGATGTGTTATGGAAACAAACGAACTTACCTGACGTGTCATTGAAAAATGTGAATGAGCTTGTTGACCCTGATAATACTCAATATTGTGGCAGCTAACGGAACAGATATGCCTTATGTAGGGTGGCTTGAGATACCATTTAAACTTGGTACTAATGGCCCAGGGCTACTTGTACCAGTTTTAGTACTAAAAGGTAAGCAGCAACGGTGTCCTATCTTCTTCTTTTCCTTTCGGCTTTTCCCTTCAGGGGTCGCCACAGTGAATCAATGTCCTCCATCTAACCCGGTTTTGTGCATCCTCTTCTCTCACACCAGCTACCTTCATGTCCTCTTGGACCACATCCATAAACCTCCTCTTCGGTCTTCCTCTCGGTCTCCTGCCTGGAAGTTCAAGGCTCAGCATCCTTCTCCCGATATAGTCACTCTCTCTCCTCTGGACATGTCCAAACCATCTCAGTCTGGCCTCTCTGACTTTCTCTCCAAAGCCTGTAATATGAGTTGTCCCTCTAATGTACTCATTCCTGATTCTATCCAATCTGGTCACTCCGAAAGAAAACCTCAACATCTTCAGCTCTGCTACCTCCAGGTCTGCTTCCTGTCTTTTCTTCAGTGGCACTGTCTCCAGTCCAAACATCATGGCTGGTCTCACCACCGTTTTATACACTTTTCCTTTCATCCTAGCTGAAACCCTTCTATCACACATCACACCGGACATTTTTCTCCAGCCGCTGCAGCCTGCCTGGACACGCTTCTTCACCTCTTTTCCACACTCTCCATTGCTCTGGACAGTTGACCCCAAGTACTTAAAATCATTCACCTTCTTTATCTCTTCTCCCTGGAGCATCACTCTTGCACTTGGATCCCTCTCATTCACACACATATATTCTGTGTTGCTGCGACTGATCTTCATTCCTCTCCTTTCGAAGGCATATCTCCACCTCTCTAGTTTCTCCGCCACCTGTTCCCCGTTCTCGCTACAGATCACAAGGTCATCATGTCACAATGTCATCTGCAAACATCAGCAACAGTGTCCTATCATAGGGTTTAAAGTCATTGAGCGTCTTGTGTTAGATAGCCTCTCTGATGAGACCACAAAGGGGATACAGAAAAGCTGTTGAAATCAGTTAGACTAGCTTTTCCTCACCTTAAGCGCTAAAGCAGCCACTTTCATAAAGGCAGTTAGTGTGGGACAAGCGCATGAGTACCGTGTAAAAACAACAAATGAGAGATTCACTATAGCTAGGCATAGCTCATTTTTTATCCCATGCAAAGTACAGGCTAAGCCATTTAAGGAAGATGTTACATTGGTTTTGTTACATTGACTCCTTGGTCAGAGACTTTAAAAATAAGGCAGAGATATTATCTTCAATCAAAGCTCTGCAGCTGTCTGCGCTGTGAAGCCATGGCTGAGGATTTAACCCAGCAAATGTGGAAAGACATCGGAGATTGTGAGTGTTCTCACTGCTGAAGTCCAGGGCTCATGGACAGTTCTGTAACTTACTCACACAGGAAAAGTACCCCAACATGAGCACTGTAAAACCCAACAAGTTGAAAGTACTCAAATTTTTTATGGCAACTGATTACGTCAAAATTTTTGAGTGCAGTTTACTCAAACGTTTTGAGTAACCTGTAACCTGTTTTGAGTAACCTGTACAGGTTACTCAAAACTTTTGAAATGAACTTTTGAAATGAACTTTTGAAATGTGCTACCTCCTTGACTGCATTATTCTGCTCCACTTATTTATGTGAATCAGCCTTTTCCTACATGAAGATCATTAAGTCCAAATACTGTTGCACCATGAATGATGAACATTTGGAAATGAACATTTGTGAAATGTGCTTGGAAATGTGAGGTTGGCTGTCAGCAGCTACTGTCCGGACTATGCATTCCTGGCTTATTCAATTCAGTGCAAATCATCAAAGTAAACTCAGGTAATTATAAAAAAATGTTAATAGTTATTTATTATGTTATGTATATGCAGTTATTATGTGTGTTGTGCAATATTGGCTTATTCAGTTATGCAAGGTACATCAACATACATTGTACATATAAAGAATCCTTAAAACATTTGAAAATGATTTTGTTTTGCATTTTTTGTTGTGGGTAGATCATTTTGACTTGGTAGTTTTTATAAGTAGCTCGTATGCTGAAAAAGTGTGAGCACCCCTGGCCTAGAGTTTTGTGACTCGTTGGTCTCAGTCAAGGCAGGTTCTATCCCAAAGGTAGTTTAGTGTCCAGAACCCTACCAACCATGACATTAAGTTACCAGTAAAGACAGTTGTTGGTACAGTGCAGTATGTAGGGTCTGTCTTCCCAGCTAACATATTTAAAAGAGACCTTCCTTCAGCGGTTGTCAATGAGGTCCATGTCCAGGATACCACCATCCATATTCGTGAGCAGTGGGACCCCCCAATTGACCTTTCTCATCTGGATGAAGATAAAAGAAAAAACGTTCAGCAGATGTTGAGAGAGGAATCGGCATCATTTTCAAAATCGGAAGACGACATAGGTTGTGTGGAAAACCTACAAATGGACATTTTGTTAAAAGACACAGAGCCCGTTTCAAAGACATATATGTCTGTACCAAAGCCACTGTACAGAGAGGTGAACGACTATTTACAGGACTTGATAGCGCAGGGGTGGGTGGAAAAGTCCACTTCCTCCTACTCGTCCCCTGTCGTCTGTGGAAAAAAGATCGTACACTGCGCTTATGTATTGACTACAGATAGCTGAATCGGAAAACACACCCTGAGCTGCACCCCATCCCACGGGTACAGGCCGTAGTGGACAGCCTTGAGGGTAATACCATCTTCTCACTTCTGGACCAAGGCAAAGCATACCACCAAGGGTTCATGTCCAAAGGGAGCCGACACCTGACCGCCTTCGTGACCCCTTGAGGCCTTTATGAATGGATTCGAATCCCTTTTGGACTCATGAATGCACCAGCAGGGTTCCAGCGGTGTATGGAACAATGTCTGGAGGGGTTACGGGACGAAATATGTGTCCCCTATCTTGATGACATTCTTGTTTTCAGCGGGACATTTGACAACCACGTTGAGGATGTCAGGCGAGTGTTGCTATGTCTCAGAGAAACTGGAATAAAACCACATCAAGGCTGACCTGCCCCCCAACCATGACCCTTTCCAGTTTGAATATCGGCCCAACCGCTCGACTGATGATGCCATCTCCACTGCTCTCCACACAGCGCTCACCCAACTGGAGACCAGAGACTCCTACGTCAGAATGCTGTTCATCGACTGCAGCTAAGCATTCAACACAATCATCCCCCAACAGCTCACCGACAAACTGAGCAATCTATGGATCAACACCTCCAACTGCAACTGGCTGCTGGACTTCTTGACGGTGAGACCACAGGCAGTCAGAGTTGGAAACAACACTTCCAGCACCATCACGCTCAACACAGGGGCCCCCCAGGGGTGTGTGCTGAGTCCCTCCTCGTCACTCTGCTCACGCATAACTGCTCACCAATCATCACCCAGCTCCACCCTCTTCATAAAGTTTGCGGATGATACAACTGTGGTGGGCCTCATCAACAACGATGAGGAGACAGCCTGCAGGGACGAGGTCAGCTGCCTGGCCACGTGGTGCAAGGACAACAATCTCCGTCTGAATGTGGAGAAGAAGATGGAGATTGTTGTGGACTTCAGGAGAGTGCGCCCCCAGCATGCTCCACTAACCATTGACGGTTCTGCAGTGAAGAGAGTGAGCAGCACCAAGTCCTGGGAGTGCACATATCCGAAGACCTGTCCTGGAGCCACAACTCCGCATTACTGGTACTGGCCAAGAGATCCCTTCAGCGCATGTACTTCCTCCGCAAGCTCAAAAGAGTTGGAGCCCCAACCCCCATCACGACCTCCTTCTATCGCGGTACCATCGAGAGCATCCTGACCAGCTGTATCACCGTGTGGTACGGCGCCCGCATCGTGTCCTGCCGTAAGACTCTGCAGCGCATCATGAGGACAGCTGAGAAGATCATCGGTGTCTCTCTCCCCCCCTTCAGGACATTTACAACACCCGCCTCACCCGCAGAGCCATCGGGATCGCTGGCGATCCCACCCACCTCTCCCACAGCCTCTTCAGCCTGCTGCCATTGGATAGGAGACTGCGGAGTCTCTGAGCCAAGACCAGCAGGCTCAAGGACAGTTTCTGCCACCAGGCAGTCAGGAGACTCAACTCCCTCCCAGCCCTGCCCTTCTGCCCCTTCCCACTGCCACACTCACCGAACTCTGAGTACACGCTACATGCTGTACTATCATCCTGAACTCTATGTTTTTGTTCTTTCTCATTTTTTTCTGCAAGACCTCACTTCAACCCTTTCTTGTTGTTTGCGTTTGCATTACTACATTACGTCAATTTATATACGTCACTTCCTCACTTTACATATGCCACTACCTCACTTTACATAGGTCACTACATCACTTTCCAGACGACACTACCTCACTTTACATTCAGAAATTACATCTATTATCTGTTGTCAATTGTATGTATTTTTAGCCACGTTATAAGTGCCTTGCATGCCTTACATGCTGGGTCAGAGAGGACATTAATTTCATCTGTGCTGTATGTCATGCATATTAGCATATTTGACAATAAACCTGACTTTGACTTGACTCTACATACAATGTAGCCAAATATTTAAAAACTATCTTAGCTCTGTTGGTTGGTAACACAGAATATCACATACAGAACACCACAGGGTTTGTAGAGAGGATCAAAGACTTCATATTGGAACCTGAGGAAACATTGGCATCTTACGATGTGACTTCTCTCTTCACATCTGTCCCAACCACAGCAGCAGTCTCAGTGATGAGGACGAGACTGCTGGCGGACGTTTCTCTGCATGAAAGAACCAAACTTAAACCGGACCACATTTGCCAATTATTGGAAATCTGCCTTAATACTACGTATTTTAAATTTAAATCATAATGGCTATTCTGTACATGGAAGAGAAGGAGAAACAGGCCCTCGCATCCTTCCCGGGGAAAAACCTAGACACTGGTTTAGATATGTGGACGATACTTTTGTCATAATTAAAAAAACAAGAAATTCAATCCTTCACAGATCACCTCAACTCGATAGACATCAACATTAACTTTATTCGTGAGGACATTAAAGAGAACCAACTAGACTTTTTGGATCGTAAAGTAATTATAAAAGAGGACAAGGCGCTAAAAACAGAAGTCTTTAGGAAGGCTACGCACAACGACCAATACATACTTTTCGATTCCAACCACCCTTTATAACACAAACTAGGAGTTATCCGACCCCTCCAGCGTAGGGCTAAACGAATACCAACAAGCGTCAAAGGTAGAGAAAAGGTGTCAAAACATATCAGGAGAGCACTCACTAACTGTGGGTACCCTCAGTAACAAATGTCAGAAAGAAAGAATAGGGAAGGAAACCAAAAATTCTGAAGATACAAAAAAGGAGAGGCGTAGCAGTACCTTACATTGCAGGAGTTTCTGAAAAACTACAGAGTCCTTTGGCACCACAAAATTCCAACTTATTTCAAACCGATAAACAATTTAAGGCAAAAATTAGTGCATCCAAAAGATAGGCTGCCAAATGAAATACAAAGTAATGTAGTTTATTCAATATATTGTAAAAATTAAATTTGTAAAGAGCAGTACATTGGGGAGACTAAATAAATTCTCAAAAAAAGACTTTATCAACATCGCAGGGATAACGCTAGTGGGCCTCAATCGGCAGTACATATGCACCTAAACGCTAGCAACCACTCATTTGACGACAATGAAGTTACAATCTTAGTAAAAGAACATAGATGGTTTGAAAGGAGAGTAAAAGAAGCGATTTTCATAAAACAACTAAATCCTTCATTAAACCAATATGGTGGGGTGAGGTTCAATTTGGATCGTTCGTACAACAGCCTACTTAGGCAAAATAGGATTAGTAATATGGATGAGGTGATACCTGTGGAAGTGGGGCAATCAGGCCAGTTGTTAGTCAGAACAATAGGAACAATCAGTGGAGCTGCAGGGAGTAGTCCTTTGCTCCCCCCAACCTGAGATCAGGGACCTATCGTAGCAGAGTCCGGCACCACCATGTCTGGACAGTAGGGATATATTTATAATGCCTAAACTACCAGTAAGACTTTAGTTTGCTGACGAAGTTTCTTGGATAAGAAGCGAAACATCCGACACCTTCAAAGAAGTACAGATGACGGCTGAAGAAACCTTTTCATGGACCACTCCTGTACGACTGAGAGCTTACACAGACGCAACACAGCTACAGCGTACACCCTTCTGTCATTGTGTCATTGTTTACCTCTGCTGTCATTTCAATTAAACTGTCCTTACATTATCGGAGGTCATCTGCTGTGCAGTGAGAGATATTTAGTACAAGGTCAGATAAGCACGGGTGGAAAGGAATCACTTGCAGTCTGTAAGGAATGTCCAACTTTCATCCTTTCATTGGGGAAGGGTCATCCCACAGAAATGTCAAGGTAGATGAATCATCATTGTTCTGCTGCTTTGTCACATGACAAGAGCCTTTCTATTTCCCAATGTGAAATTGGGACCAAGTTGATTCTGCATGTGTGTCGAGCCATTATTATTGCATCCTCTTTTTTGTGATTTTAAAATGGATATAATAATTTTGACTGTGTTAATCACAGATTGGTTAAAATGAGGCAATCATGACACAATATAAAAGGTTGTTTTTGTGACATATTTTAAAAGCACGTGAGTGGTAGAGGTGAAATTTTCAGACAAAATGTGTAACTGCCACTGACTAGTTAGTTGGCTGTTGCTCAGAGAAAAATTTTATTGTTTCTAGTTGCTTCCTCTAAATCCATCCATTTCCAATTGTGCTTGTCTTCATTTGGGTCATGGGAGCAGGTAATTTTATTCCACCTTACTTTAATTCTGTTAATTCCAGGAAAACCGTGCTCAACTCACACAGTTTTCTTTTAACTTATTTTATGTGTTTTGCATGCATGGTTAATTTATTGAGGCAAATATGCAAATGCCCATTGCACTTTGCTGTCCAATAATAACAATACTGACCACAGGTGGGCAATTTAAACACTTTCATAGTGGCACATGATGCACACAAATTAAAACTCCCATTTTCCCACAAGAAAATTAATGAAGGGATGGGGGAAGATGCATGATGAGCAGTTTAATATGAATTACAAAATGGTTCAGTTTTTTCTTTTGAAACCTTAGCTGCTCTGTTTCCTGGGTAGTTGCAGTTTTTGTTTAGCTGAAGGGCTGGCTGTTGTCAGGTGTGCTGATGACGCTCAGCTGCCTCCCATCTCTCATTAACCCCAGTATTTAAGCACATATCCAACTTGCATTCCCTAGCCAGATGTTGTAGTTCCTTGTACTGTAGGTTCCCGGTGCTCTCATTTATCCCATTTGAATTTCTGTCTGGCTCCTAGTGAGTTTTCATTCATTCCTTTGTTACTTTTCAGTTTGTATCTGCTTCTGAGTCCGACAATCTTTTGGGTCAGGGTGTATCTAGGATTCTGCAAATGAGCAACTATGTTGTTTTTTAAATCACTTTTAGTGTGTCTTGTTAACAAAAATGCATTGAAATATCACTGAAGCATAATTAATGTATATTTTGAAATTATGTATGCTTAACGAGCAGGAAAACCTACTTTTTTAATTGTTTTTATTTTATCGGTTACAGAGATAAAGATGATGTATCACATTTTTTGTGTAGATGAAAATCTAACTGGTACCTACAGAAAGCTAATATTTTAAATATTTTCACAACAAAATATGTATACGCGATGCATTAAAGTGGATGTTTTGTGTGTGCGTGAGTGCGTGTGTTGTAATGAATTTCCACATGAAGCAGTTCTCGTTTTCTTGCTGCTGGACTACCATTGAGATGTTTCTTGTTGAACACATTTAGTTTGTTGTGGAGAAATAAACTATTTAGATCATGCCCAAGTTGGTACATTATTCATACTGTGTCTAACTTGTGACATAAACACTTTCATTTGCATCTCAGTAACAACATTGTGATATTGCCTGTCATGTATGTATTTGCGTTTACGAACAAAGACTTACAAAGTGAGTGTGTGCACTTACCAAAACCCTTACTTATTAACTACAGTAGGTTCATATTCTGTGCCAACTTAGATGACAGTTGCTGCCTTTTATTTTTGATGCAATCATAATGCCAGTAACAACAGACGTGTTAACAGTAAAACTGTAAAGTCTTGGCTGGAAACGTGCCATAGTCTGCCGGAAGTTTTACAGTTAATGTGGACTTTTCTTTTACTCTGCATGTAACTATATACTTGCAGGCACCCACCCAGAACCACAAAAACATGCTGCAAATACTTAACTGTAATGTCTCATGTTTGTTTGTGATAGATAGAAAGTCTCTTAATTTACCAAAATAAAACAGTGTTTTAGATAGCTTCACGAAAAGTGATTAAAAGTGACTCTTGACCTCAACGTTTACACCGATATGCTGAATGGTGCCAATATACGATTCATTTTTATATGATACACTGTTTACTACTGTTTTATTCTACTTTATCTGTATTTGGTTGACATTTTGGCTGGTGATGTAAAGCGGGGGTGGGCAATCCCAGTCCTGGAGGGCTATTCACCTGCACGTTTTCCAACTCACGGTTTAACACACCTGATTTCAATGTACAGGTTCAATACTAGGCTTCCACAGAGCTTGCTGATGATCTGATCATTAGAATCTGGTGAGTTGCAAAAGGGAGATATGGAAAACATGCATGCCCTCCAGGAATGAGATTGCCCACCCCTGATGTAAAGCATTGTGTGGGATACTCTCCTTCACCTTCAATAAACGAATAAACATCAATAAACGATGAATGTAAATCGACAAAGCTAACTTAAATGGAAATATATTTTTCCCTGCCTTGTAGTTAGGTGTCTTATTACACTCCTACTTACTTATTGGCGTGTTTCCATTGTCCAATTCATGTACTAGGATATTCTATAAAACAAATCCACTGGTCAGTACTTGTCTCCACAGTCATTGCTCGCTTACTAGCCATTACTTTTGGGGTCACAAGGCACATTTTCTCTGTCCCGTTGTTTCAACAATATGTTCAAGGCCCGGTGATACAGAGAGTAAAGACGATAAGTGCACTGAGAGACTGGGAATCAGCAAGGTAAGGTTGGGGGAAGTGCAGCATTCCATAAACACTAATGTGAGTGCACAACTTCTCCGTCACACTCCCAGACACATGCACACAACCCTAAAATGTGTGTGTAAATTCTGTGTAAGGGAACAGACTC
The DNA here is from genome assembly GCF_051943395.1 of Hippocampus bargibanti. Taxonomy (NCBI): domain Eukaryota; kingdom Metazoa; phylum Chordata; class Actinopteri; order Syngnathiformes; family Syngnathidae; genus Hippocampus; species Hippocampus bargibanti. Next base: position 18,036,502 of record NC_142739.1, on the reverse strand, counting down.
TCTTTTTGGCAGGGTCGAGTGATTTTCATCTTCCTGGTACTATTGTCAATAGAATTATGCCAGGACTAACCTTAGAATCATCACTCCAAAAAAATAATACATCAAGAAAAGAATTCCTGAAAGAAATGATTCTCCAACCGATGCAGACCCCATATGATTAAGTTCCGTTAACCACATTATGTGAAAACAATGTAACATGTGAGAGCGCACATATGACCATCAGTTTTAGACAGCTTGTGGATGCCTCACCAATTCGGCATGCTCGGGATACTGCTTCTGTAATTACTGAGAGTAGCCTGTTGTTAGTCATCAAGGCAATGGTGGCAGCATTAAAGCAAGATACCGACTGCTGTGTGATCGCTGACGGTGACGTGTTACCTGGCTATGACAAACAGCACACAACTGACACCCAAGTAAGCCAGCAGAATATACATCCAGATATCGGGTGAGAGTGGGTTGAGGAAGGAGAAGACCCCTGGGTTGGTCCCATTTGGCTTTCGGTAGAGTATACTTATACCCAGTGTCATGAAGGGCTTGGAGAAGTCAATAACCTTCTCACGCACAAATGTGATGGCAAGAGGCGCCACTGCCAGATCAGCTCTCTGTCAATAAACATAATAAGGAAGAAGGACAGGCCATCAGTTAAGGGTGCAGGAAATGTTTAGAGGCAATCACTATAAGAAAGCTGAATATTTAGATTGTACATGTTCATTTTCAAAGAACTCAGCTAGATATTTCGAGAAAAAAAGATGTTCTACCATTCCAAAAGAAACCAAGGAAACTGAGAATAGCCCCACTTGGGAATTTGAGTCAACCATCTCGAAAGATCCAGGATAATAGTCATGGCTAATGCAGGGTGTGTTGGCAAACAGTTCCATTTTTGGATTTTTGTTTCATCTATTTATTTTTTTGCAGAGTGAGGCTGAAGTTATTCTTTGTCTCATTGTTGCTTCATTTGTCATCCACATTATCGAGTGTCTGTGTATTTAGTTCCCCTGTTACTTTCTTTTGTTTTATTTATTTGTTTGTTACATTTGCCTCTTGAGCTTTGGGGCTCGGCTTACTTACTTATTATCGCATTAACTTATTTTTTAATCTGAAGCATCCACTCCTTTTTTTGATGTTACATCTGCGATGACACACACAATATGTAAAGTGTATTGATCAAGGGCAGAAGACTGAGTTAAGAAGCACTTGACAGCTATTGGGTGTTACTTCTAATGGGTCAGTTATTGAATGTGCAGTGATTGCTATTTTTCTATTTGTGAAGTTTTTCCTATTTGGGTTGTTGTTAGGAGCAATTACTGGAAACTGCGATCAAATTGTGTATGTATTAATAGGGTCCACAGGGGAAACAACTCATGACAGGATCTATGCTCTCCTTGCAGCACTTGACTCTTCCTTCATATATACAATCATGAATTAATTCATTTGTCTTTGGCTCTGACAATGCATCCAGGAATGTTTTACTGATTCTTAGCATAAACCAATCAATCTGACTGTTTAAGACTTTTTTTGGTCAATATTGTTATGCTCAATTAATGAAGAAGTACAGTCAGTAGGGATTTAAGAGTTGTTGGGTTTAGAGTTTCAAAGACACCACAATTCTAATTTGATTCTTGAGGGAAACCATCTTATTATGTTTGTAAAAGACTGTATTTTTACAAGACGACAGAATTCTGTTTGGTCGCTTTATTATTTCGTTGTGGGCAACTTTGATGATCGCAAGGGACAAAATGTATCACTATTTTCAGGGGGCATGGTGAGTAGTGGATCACTGTCATGAAAGAGTAAAAAATAAATATATAAATGATGCACATGGGGATCATTTAGATAAAACATGTCAATTTTATAAAACATTAAAAAAAATCCACAGAGATGACACTTGTAGTTAAGTTTAAACAAACGACCTATACTAAGGAGATCAATTTTAATAACTCATCATGCAGTACGATACAGTACAATTCAGATACATACCCAGTAGCTCTACATAGAAGTGTATAGCCCCCATAGTGATCAATTAATAACTGTAACTGCAGTTTGAATACAAATATGCTCATGTTTTTTTTTTCTCTCCCGAGATTAGTAGAGTGGTGAACATCAGCGATTGAGCACATGGGACTGCTACTCCTCGGCCTGACCTGATCGTGAAAGAAATTTGCATGATATTCTTACAGCTTATGCTACAGCTGGTATAAATTAGCCTTAATATCGGTTAATTCTCAATCAATTTGTCTTTGAGAGTGTCCAGGTTTGCATAATTGTGACAATTGTCCTGCTAACCTTTACAAAGAGCTTGCCCATGTATTTGCAAAGCTACACTCCCTCCAAAAAACATCCCCTCAATTTGTCTTTTCAAATACCCTCATAAAACTAACATGTTAGGTAAAATTGCATAAAACATAGTTTGGTGCTTACTGAAAATGCAGGTAAGACTTACATGGTCCATTAGCTCCTTAACCATGCCATTCCACTGGCCTGTGCTTTCTTCCTGGGCACCATATTTTCCGTCTTCTACTAAGCGGATTTCATACGTAAAGCCCAATATGTTGGAAAGCTCTCTCAGCAGGTCGATGCAGTAGCCCTCAAAGCGGTCATTTCCATACACAGGCTTATCAGACTTCTTGAACATCACATACGGCTCCTCCTGTGAAACATGGGAGAAAGTATCTGCATCTTATACCACTGTCATTGTATGATTGTGTGCATTGTATTACATTTGTGTCAGCCTACTGTACGGTATTGTGTTTGCTTGGAAATTGTTTCACGTAATGAGATTACCATATGAAATGAGTTTGGGAGTGTAGAATGGCCACAAAAACATATACTGTAATGTATCGCTACAACCAATACATTTTCTTTAATTATTAATAGTGTGTATTTTTTCTGGACCAACACATTTGTTGTTGTCTTACTTTAAGTCAATCGATAGTAGCCAATTACTTTGTAACTAACGAAGAGAACACACGAACTGACTTATTGAATTAACTAATTTTATTTTGTTCTCAAGGTTACACCACCATGAGCTACATGTTGCCTGCATTAAAGTTCCAAGAGTTCAACATCCGATGGGAAGATGGATATAATCAGCAAAAGAGTTCTAGGTCAGTGAATGTTATATAATTATCTGACCAGGGAAGAGCATGTACTGTACCTAGTAAGAGAGCCTTGTGGTATGTCTTGGCTGACTGTAGTAGGAGTTGATGTGAGCGAAGGATAGGGACAAACTGTTCTCTGTTGGACAGATATGCTGCAGTAGGGTATTGTGCCCTATTGTGGAAGGGTTAATAGAGTTCTTTGTTGGGTATATATTGGAGAAGTTGGTCGCCAACTGCTCTTTCTAGATAGAATGCTGCTGAGGGAAGGAATGTTAGATTTTATTTTAACATGGTTGAGCCTGAGGCTGTTTTTAAATTGAAAGGTAAAACACCATAATCCAGAGAGGGCTTGATGATAATGGCAATTGTTTTGTAAAAGAAGGGTTCAGTATGCTAGAGGGAACCAGGCAGTGGACCACCTTGAGGCAACCAGAAGTGGATGAAGGCCTTGGCCTCAGCGATGATATTAGTTGATTTACCATTATGAATGAGAGAGACGCATCTGAGATCAAAGCACGTGGTGATCTGAGTATGTGGGTTGGGTGGTTGCAGTGTTCAGAAGCTATGAGTTGGAGGAGGCTTTGAACTGGAAGCAGTCAGTGAATGGGGTGCAGATGCCGGGGTCAATGGAGTAGTGATCATGGTTAGTGGAGTCGAAAATGAGGTGAATGGTTTGAACTGGCTCCTTGGGTTATTTTTCCAGTCACATAAGAAGAATCAGTGGTATATGTGGGTGTGTCGAGGGTATCACGCCTAGTCTGCAGGTGAACAGTGAAGTGAGGTCTTCCATTTGTAGTTTCCATCAATAGGTTTTCATATCCCATAAATTTGAGGTCAATAAGACGAAAGGAGACATTCACATGGCAAGTGAGTTAAGGAAAAGAGATATGCCGTGTCTCCAAGACACTGTAGTTTATTTTGGAGCAGAAGTGTTTTAAAGTTTAAATGATCGACGACTTGACAAAATTGTGCTGAGGGCTGTAGTCATTATTTTGGTGTCCTGAAGGTCATTAAGCATTTAATACACAATATGGCCTGGGCAATGTGGACGGGGAAAAGAATGGTTTGATGGTTACAGACAGTGGGGTTGAGTTACTGTAAAGCCAAGGTAGTAACTAATGCTGGTAGAGCAAATCCAAACCCTGGTGGCGTGGCTACTTATGCATTCAGATACCATCTATTTTTGGCAAGCTGCTATCAAGCGAGAGAAAATGTTTTTTTTTAGCCATGACATCACGAATGATGTCATGGATAAAACATAAAAGCATTTTGGATGTACAGTTATAACATTAACTGCAGTTGGCAGAGTGTTTCAAGGGATGGGCAATCGATGGTCAGAATCGAATAATGACAATTTCATGAAGTTAAATTCTTCACTTATATTACGGAATGCCCTTCCATGCTTATTGGTCATGTCTTAGTTTATGATACTAGTGCAACGTGTCCTGAGGAGAGAGAGCGACTATATCGGGAAAAGGATGCTGAGCCTTGAACTGCCAGGCAGGAGACCGAGAGGAAGACCGAAGAGGAGGTTTATAGATGTGGTCAAAGAGGACATGAAGGTAGCTGGTGTGAGGGAAGAGGATGCACTAAACCGGGATAGATGGAGGACATTGATTCGCTGTGGCGACCCCTGAGGGGAAAAGCCGAAAGGAAAAGAAGAAGAAGACTAGTGCAACGTGTTTTATGGGAGACAAATTCCTTGTGTGTTCTACATACTTGGCCAGTAAAGATGATTCTGACTCTGATTAAGATAGATTTGTTAAAAAAAATAATTAAGTGTAACACGGGAATTTTTTGTTCCAGCAAAACCATACTTTACCTTACTTTATCTCAAAAATAGTACTGTTTGGTCAGTGTTCTGTGAAGATGTTATTGGTACACACTGTAATCTCTGACATAATTTTTTACCCCAATACAGTGGTGATTTCTAAAGTTCATAAAATGTTGCATGGCCAAGATCTTAACAGTAATTACATCATGATTTATTGTACACAATTCCTGTGAACATGAGGAGAAGCTGCATGAAAGTAGGCATCAATCAAATATAACCAACCCAATTATTGTGAGCCCTCCTTGCTTCCCTCGGTGTTCACAACCCATCAAACACATCCCTGTGACTTCATCCTAATATGGCAATTACTTCCACAAAGTTGCTAATAATGGCAATCCAATCACTTCACAGCATGCTTAGAAGGAAAGGAGACCCATGAGAATGACAACCCACAATTTAATTGAAATTGCTATTTTTACACTTGCTTTGAAAATAACAAAATGTTTTTTTTAACTCATTCACTGCCATTCACAAATTTATTCATGAATTGAAAATATGATGTAGAGCGCCATTCCCAAATTTGTTCGGGTTTTGTTATTCCATGCTTGTGTGCCGATAAAGCGCTGGCCATAGCCTGTAGTAATGTTTTTTTTTTCTTTTCCGCAAGGGGGCAGCTTGTCCCTTTTTTCCATGTTAGTGCTTTGTTCCGGTTTCAGCTGTTGTTAAAGCGCTATATAAACCAGTATGTATTGCATTGTATTTTGACAGCCGCACTCATTTTAAGCTGATATAACTCCAGACCCATATAATTTAGGAATTACCTTTTTTTCTGATGATAGAAGAGAGTCTCAGGTTTCTTACGCTGCATTGAATGTTTATGTAGCCCTAAATCTCGATATCCTGTGGGTCCTGGAATTTCAGTGAGAATGACAAAAGCCCTAGCACTGGGGACACATATTTGCACGTCTGCCATGGAATTAGTTCAATTATCATTTAAACACTCGATTCCCAATGCTTGTCAGCTGTACAAGCGCTTTGTTACAGCTTTACAGGATGTCTGTCTGTCTATCTATCCATCTATCCAGCCGTCCGTCTGTCCATCCATCCCTCCCTCCATCCGTCCGTCCGTCGGTTTAGCTAGCTAGCTAACCATAATTGGTGGTCTGGTCAAACAGATGTGTCAGACAGAAAATTTAATGTGGATTGTTTACTATGGTAAAATCATGCCGTTTCAAACATTACTACCAACAGAGAAGGTTGGCACAAGCCATATTGCTATAATATGGCTTTGAATTAATTGACTGAAAGCAGAACCATAAACCTATGCATTCAGTTCTCACCATCTGAACTTGAGACTTTCACTCCCAATCAAACGGTAATATGAGAGCACTGTGTGTCATCTTCTGAAACGGACAGCGCAATCTCCCAAAGCTGCTCTCAAACTGAAAGGCAGCTTAAGTCAAGCAGTGGGAGATCTTTTTCAAGTGGGAGAGCTATAAAATAATGACATCTTTGAATGAAGTTTGTCATGGCTGAGTATATTTCTTTCCAGTCACCCACCAGACTCACCAAAAAGGAAAGGGGACCAAATTAAATATAATCAAAAGAAAAAAAATAAGTAAAGGGAAGTAAATCCAATTAATTTGAAATTAGCTTTCAAAACCAGGAAAAGCATGAACATACGCAACATTGGGTTACCTCTTGGCGGCCTGGGTTACTTGTTGTATATGTCTACAGTTTATGATGATATTAGTCGTACTTTCAAATGGATTGGAAAATAAAAGGATTCCTTGTTTAAGTAACATTTGAAAAAAGGTAAAACAAAAATCAACAAAACCATATTCAAAAGCAGTGACATCATTGGACTGGATTGGATTTGCCTTTATTAGTCTCGCAGTGGAGAAAAAGAATGAAATGAATGAAAAAGAATTATTGAAAACCAGGTCATTCTGACTGTTATAAAAATCAAAAATATGTTTTATGTTGCACCATACATATTTATACATTTACAATCCCAAGAAAATGTCCTTGGGATATTTTTGAGGCGGTTATCCTCAGAATGCTAAATTGAATTGAAATGCAAATCCCAATGCATTTGTAGGACCACATCTTCAGGGGCGAGTGAAAGGAAATGTAAAACGTGACACTTCTTGATGATCTGTTAAACTACTGAGCACTAAAGTAAAATGAAACGGTTGCTTTGTCATTTTGTAAAATCCAGATACTGTACAATTTTGTCTGTTAAGGGAGGAAGCTGCACATATTTAGAGGAACTTGACAACTTGCCATGAACATAGAACAGCAAGAATTGATTGGAATTGAACTAAATGCCTGCTTAAGACCATTCCAAATGATCATAACTAATTCCCCAATATTTACCTGGTTGGTTGACTGCTCGGTTGAGGGATCGATTTACGTATGTCACCCAAGAGAACTTTGTACAAGACGAACAAGATTAAATACCAGTATAGTTGAGATGATGAGGGACCGGTTGGATAAGGAATCTGATACGTTAGTCGTCTTCCCTTTCTGGTTGTCCGTCATGTTTAGGCCACTTGGAGGGTCCCATGTGCCAATCTATAGAAAACCATTCATTCATTACTTGTGAGTTTGATAATGTAAAATATTTCATGAAGTATTCCTCCAAACACAAGTGCAGTGGTAAAAAAATAGTGTTTACCACTCGCTTAAAATGAGGGGGTGGTAACAAGAAAACACTCACAATATTTCATAGTATACATGAGATGAGATGAAACTAACCTTTATTAGGCTCACAGTAGAGAAATTCACGTTTAACAGTCGCAAGGTTATTAAAGTAGAGGAAATGAAAAAGAAGTAGAAGAACAGCCGTACCCATGCCGATTTCACCTGCCAGGTTACTTTCACGTCCTCTAGTTTTTCTCCCACATTCCAAAAACATACATGGAAGATTGATTGAACACTCTAAATTGTGAGCACAAATGTTTGCTCATCTATGTGCGCCCTACAGTTGGCTGGCAACCGGGTCAGGGTGTACCCCGCCCACTACTCAAAGACTGGTGAGATCGGCTCCGGCACCCCCAAGGATAAAGTGGATTAGAAAATGAGTGAATGAATGCATCATTTTCAATCACCCCAACAAAAGAATCACACTAATAACCAACAGTGATAATAATAAAATAAGAGCTGTTGCACTCTCTTATTTGATGTGTTTCTTTTCAGAACACTCAAAGAATTTTAACGCGCACGTTCACAATTGCGGTAGGCTAAGTGTGACTGCCGGTATGCGCCTATGGCCGCTTTAACGACCGTCACCAAGCATTTACACCTGGCGAGAAACAAGGTGGATGAAGCGTCTTGCCCAAGTACACAGCAACTTAGACAGAGCCAACCCTTCGGTTACTAGATGACCCACTCAACTTCCTGAGGACCACCCGTCTCAATATTTTTTCCCCCTCAGTGGATGAATCGCATTTGAAAATGTATTGAAGCCCTGAGGATACAGTTGACAGAGTGTCACACTGCCCTCCGGCACGCCATGGGGAGCAGAGTTAAATATATTGGAGCTAAATTGGCTTTGTGGCAAAATTGTGTCAAAGATCTTCTTTTCCTTTCGTCTTTTCCCTTCAACGGGTCGCCACAGCAAATCAGTAACCTCCATCTTCAGAGGTATGATACGCATGTTTGTTTTGGCCCAGTTTTTACGTCGGATGCCCTTCCTGACACAAACCTCTGTATTTATCCGGGCTTGGGACCGGCACAAGAAGACTCATGTCCCTTTGTGGCTACAGAACAAGCAACTCGCTCAGTAAAAGGCTCCCAAACACAAAATGGTCATTTGCACAGCAACAATCAAAAAAGCAAAACTGTACTCACTATATATATATATATATATATATATATATATATATATATATATATATATATATATATATATATATATACACACACACAAGCTAGTGCTTGTGTGCATGTGTACCAGCACTGCCTGGAAAATGATAAACGGCAAAAAAAGAGAATTGGTGTGGCTGTTAATTATCCTAAGTCCTCTTATGTCCTTTCTCAAAAATGGAAAAGTCTCCCATCGCTCACCCTTTGTCCTGTCGAACCAACCTGCGCATGGTATCATGACGAAGGAGCACAAACACTCCGACCCGCATTCTCCTCAGTCCCCACGGGGCTCTTCTTATCTGACTGACTCGAGATAGGCTTTGTAATTGCAAATCAACACTTTAATTCAGTCTTCATGAGGGTGGAGGGCTTCTGAAGGGTTTCCTATTAATGGACTAAATAATTCATTGACGTGCCTGCACTCGCAGGACGGAGTTCGAGCACCACTGCAGTGTGAATGCTTAAATTGCATTTGAATATATTATTATTGTTAATTAATATGACCAATTATCTCAGCATGGTGTCTACCTATTGATAATCTGGATCATATAAAACAGCAAAAAAAATACCCAAACTTGTTCTACTCAGCAAATAAATGCAAAGTCTCTGCTAAAAGGTTCATATTTATTTTCATGTTAATCTCTGGGTCCCTCAATCCAAGCATTTTTCCCCCTTTAGTTGGAAGCTGTCATTGAGGCATGGTTTCATCCCGTAGTTCACATTAGGTGCATTCTGTTTTTCTTTTTTCAACATTCAATGTTTTTTCAACACATATTTCACAGTGTGTAAAACGATCTTACGGCGCTCTCTTGATTTTCAAATTCCATTAAAACAAACCTCTACTGCAGGGGTCGGGAACCCATGGCTCGCGAGCCATATATGGCTCTTTTGATGATTGCATATGGCTCGCCGATAAAACTAAATACATATTGTGTTTTTTTTCGCCGTTCATTTCCCGTTGGGGCTGCAGTTGGAGGAAAGCGTAATTTTGATTGGATGACACTGACCTAGAATGGCCGAAAGCGCCATTTTGATTGTTGAAACCGGAAAACGGCCCTTTAAATGAGCCCAACTAGTGCACTTCAGCGTGAATGCACCGGAGCATTAGAGGAGAGAATATGTTCTGATTCTAATTTGCAATGAAACAATACCATCGATGAAACAGTCGAATGTCAGTGACATTCTAACAAGCCCCATGTTATCGTTAGCATCAACATACTTACTGCGAGAAGTAGATTGCAGATAGCAAGTGTGGAAGCTTATTAGCCGTGTGCAGGCTAGCTAGCAGTAACTTCACCTCTGGACCGGCAAATTGAATTTCATTCCGATCGTTTTCCTGGATTTTTACCAATCACGAGGAACGGAAAACCATTCATGTTAACGTTGAGTACTATCACAAAGTTATTTTACATGATACATTCTGATATTTTTTTGAAAAGTGACCGCGCGTGCGTGCGTGCGTGCGTGTGTGTGTGTGTGTGTGTGCGCGCGCGCACGCGAGCGTTTGTATGTGCGCGCACGTGCGTGTGGCTCTCACTGAAAAACATTTCTAAATATTTTACTTTTATGGCTCTCTTAGTCAAAAAGGTTCCCGACCCCTGCTCTACTGCCTGGTGAGTTCGGCATACAATTTAGGAAAGTATAGATAAACTAAAGGGAACCTACCTTCTCCAACCCCTCCTCTTTGAGGCTGATAACATCAAGGTCGAAGTCTGTCCTCAAGCCATTGGTCTGGTTAAAAGTGATTCTCCCAGTCAGGCCATCCCAGTGGGCCTAAAGATTTTAAAGGATGCAACAAAGACAGGCATTTGATGTGACATCAAGTGCTGTTGAAATATTCTTTGTGTCTGTGAGAAAAGAGAGACAGTATCTGAAAGACGGACGGCAATTATGTCATCCTTAGATTTGTATTAGCTAGAGAGGGAATTTATTACAGCGTGACATTTGCAGAGAAGGAACACACTTATCCTTCGACGGAACAACCAAGGAAGTTGGTGACGATGGGACTGATTGTAAAGTTTACCCTAAAGAATAACTCGGCATCCCGAGGGACTTTGTGTACTGTATTGCAAAGGTGACAATTGATGGGAAATGGAGTCAGCAGTACTTTTAGCTGAGGCCATGGCATGGTTAATATTTTCTAGCAGAGCAGAACAAAAACGCAAAGGGATTGATGGGATTAGATGGAGGACATTTATTTATTTATTTATTTGGGGGCGGGGGGTTCGAACACTATTTTTTAAGGAAATTGAATATTTAATAGCTGGTAAATTGCATGATTACGACCTTCCACGGAAAAATTCAGGCTTATCCTCATTGTGCACCTTAAGCTGGTTAGTTAACACAGTTTTCAGTTCATTGTTTTAGTTTTATGCTTTCTGCTTGGGAGAGCAAGGTCAAAATTGTTTCCTCCCTCTGTCCAACTGTGACACACTCATTAAAAAGGTGGTAAATAAACAGAAACACAATTTGATTGTTGTTTGTTACATGACATAATGCCTACAACTCATTTAAATTCAGTCTCCACCTACTTTCCGAAAAGAATGGATGAGAGAACAGGGATCAGATAATGAAACATCTACCTCTTTGATGAGGGCCATGAAGCGGTTCCCAAAGCGCCAAGGCTTATGTCGGTTACACTGTAATGAGCTGACAGTGATCTGCTGAGACTGCTGCACGGCCACGGCCACGGCCACCACATGCACAGCGTCATACATTAGTGCTGCATCTGTCTGCGAGAGGAAAGAGGGGAGGCAATGGACTATCATTCACATGAAATAAACATTGCCTGGCAGGTGAAATCGGCATGGGTACGGCTGATGATGCCCGTTTGATGCTAAGAGAAAATGTCTGAACCACAGATGTCAAAGTGTGATGCTTGTGATCCACTACTCTGTATTTTTAGCTCTCCGCATCCTCCAACAAACCTGAGTTAAATGATCAGGGTTGTTACCATGCTTCTGCAGAGCATTGCGGATCACTTATATCATGTGTGTTCGGACCAGGGAGACTAAAAATGTGCTAGATAGTGTCCCTAAAGGACCGAAGTTTGACTTATAGACAGTCCACTGCATCGATGAAGAAAGTACAGTGATGCCTTGGCTTACGAACTTAATTGGTTCCCAGACAGAGTGCGTAGGGTGAAAATTGTGTATCCCAAAAATTAATTTCCCATGGGAAACCATTAAAATGAGAATAATCCATTCCCAGGTCCCAATAAAACAATTTTCTACGGCTTAATTTTCTAAGCCTTAAAACTACACAAAATGTACCTTATTTTATGTATAATGTGCTATGGTACTACAATTAAATAAAAATTGTACTATATAATAAAGTTGTTTTATTTACCTTTGTGATGGTCGTTGATTGAATGGAGTGGCCGGTTTCATCAGCATTAAACACTTGATGAGGAACGGAGCATTCTTCTTTCACTATCTTGAGGAATGATCCCTTGTAGGTGCTTTCTCTGTAATAATTTTAACTTGTTCCTCATCAATTGTGTTCTGTTTAGCTGGGTTGATAGCTTTTTGCATCAAGTGTACAGATGGCTTGTGTGAGTTATTTATGGAGCCTGATTGGTGGGATATTTTAACCTTGCAGTCTACACTCTGCCTTTTGAACTATCAAAGTTGAAACGAGTCCAAATTTCACTGTTTTCGATCCATTTTCTCATTTTCTCTCTGTCGTCTGCTCTGTAATGTTTAGCGGCCTCACGCTCTCTCTGTCGTCTGCCTGTCTCTTTAATGTTTAACCCCCCCCCCCCCCTCCTCATTGCTGCGTTCTTGACCAATCACGTGGCTTTAACCGAAGACTGGGGGTGGGGAATAAAGGACAAAAACAGTTGGGTGCCATTTTGTTGTTAGGAGAACGGGCTCGTTCGCAAACGAGACATCACTTATTGTGGCGCTCCGTGTGTATCCCGAAAAAAAGTTTGTATGTAAAGGTAAAATGTTCATACATTTAACGTTCGTAAACCGAAAAGTTCGTAAGCCAAGGGGTTCGTGAACTGAGATATCACTGTAATCAGTTTGTGTGTCTTAAAGTACTCAATGGCATTTACATCACATAACATTTCATTGTATCTTAACTGAGAATCAGAAAATCAGAATCAGAAAACCTTTATTCGTCCCACAATGGGGAAATTTGCAGAGATTTATGACGAGATTTACAGTTAGAATACTGTGTAAGAGTTTATTCCTCTATTATTTCCATGTCAGTTTGCGTGTCTTCAGGAGCAATGTTGAGTTTTCTACTTGTGCATGTAGAAGGAAAGGCCACTTAAATTCTCTTGATATGACTAAACAAATCTGGAGAGGATTCCCAGTGCTACTCACTTTGGAGTTTATATTTACACTTTAGTCCCAATGCCCGCGGCAGTTTTGTTAAAAGCCACCATGGATCATGGTGAGACAGTGCCAGGGGGCTGGATGGGTAAGAGATTCCAGTGGATTCCTAGTCAAAAAATTAGTCAAGGCAGTCGGAAGTGTAAATGAAAAATCTACGCTCAAGAAAAAGACCTTTTGGGTTGACTTAATTCGATCACTTTGCACGTGATTAAAAAATAGCAAATCAATTATCATTTCCCCATGCTTTCCTCAAAAATACCCGTTTATTATGTATTAGCTTAGCACATTTTAATCAGGTGCAAGTACATTTTTACAGTGGTGTTGCCCAAAGAAACAATAGGATGAATGCAACACAAAACCTGACACTATGTACAATAGTTTCGCTCCATTGTGCCCGTGCCGAAAATGTGCTCCAAAGTTTTGTGGCATCCAGTTTAATTTGCACAAAGCCTCGACAGGACAAAAGATGCAAGGAACCACATTAGAACGCATTGCATGTCATCTGTGGTAAACTGCTCCTTGGAGCATCCAGAAGTCAGCAGCCGACACCCCCCCCCCCCCACGGCAGTATTGTGAAAGGCTGAGAGACAATTTAGCAAGGATAAAATAATTAAATAAAAATACCTATATTAACTTCAAGTCAAAGTCAGCTTTATTGTCAAATATGCTAATATGCATGACATACAGCACAGATGAAATTACTAACTTCGACAGCATGCTCCACTGTTTTTAGCCGTGACTGCCAGGACCATGGTATGAACAGAGGCTGAGTTACCACAGACAGCAAATAAATATTTTGTATTGTCTTAGCTAAAAAAAACGATGCCGCTTTCTTTGGAAGAGCTTTTGATTTGTAACATCAAACGGTTCCACCACGTCTATACAGCAGTTCACACTGCAAAGCCCAAAATAGCATGGATGAAAAACTTTGGTGTGGATAAGCTTGACTGGCCTACAGTCTTGAGTTCAACACTTTGGAACACCTTTCGCATGGATTAGAGCAGACACTGGGAGAAAGGCCTTCTTGCTGAACAAACGTGTGACACCCCCCACAACCCAAATTGGTTTCTTTCAACATGGCACAAAATTCTAATAAATTGGAAGTCACACAGCAGCGATCTGTTGTTCAATCAGCTACGGACAAGTATGTTGGGAGAACATCAGACTGAAAGTTAATATCGTTACATTCTGCTTTCACAACTATTCATAGATCCATGTAGACTAAACTAAACATGCAATAACATATGTATTAAGCTAAACATGGAATAACATAATATGTTTACTAATCTAAGCATGAAATAACATATGTTTACTAATGTGCATAAGCACTATATCACCTACCCCTAGAACTCTTAATTGCTGCAAAAAGCAGGACCATTGTCCTATATAATAAATTAATGAAGAATGACACATAACACAACTTCACTTGGGAATATAGGTCATTGACTAAATTTGGCAATGTACTGAACATCATAGCATAAAGCACTCATTTCATGACTGAATATACTATTTAATAAAACAGATGGAAAAATATTCAGCATGTCAAAAATTATGTGAAATTGCGTCCTGCTAGAGTTCTGGCAGTAAGACTGTGTGCCTCATTGCTTGTCCCCAGTGCGAGCATTACAGAGAGCCGTCAGGCAGTCTCGGTACTGATTTAGCAACACCGACACTTTACTCTCTAAACATCTTATTAAAACAAAAGATGTCATTCCTGAATGAAATTACATGTACTGTGAAATGCATAAAAAGCTGCTTTTCGCTTGTGTTTACTGATAAGAGCACTGTTATTCCTTTTTGCCCATGACATGTAACACTCGTACTGTACATATATTCATTCATTCATTCATTCATTCATTCATTCATTCATTCATTTTCCGAACTGCTGTATCCTCACTATGGTCATTGGAGGAGCAGGTGCTTCCCTCAGCCATCATCGGCGAATGGCTGCTGAATGTCTGATGACTTGATGGTAAATATTTGTTCCCTTAAAGGAATTCAGTTAATTTAATTTCTGCCTTCACCCTAAGTCAGAAATGTTTGCCTCTCAGTGCGATAAGGGTGTGCAATGTTTCATGTTTGCATTTGGTGGAAATCAAAACTTGTTTTATAATTTTGGTGAAAGAAGTTTAATGTGCCTCACTTGACCAAGGGCCTACATGCAAAAACG
Source organism: Hippocampus bargibanti (assembly GCF_051943395.1). Taxonomy (NCBI): domain Eukaryota; kingdom Metazoa; phylum Chordata; class Actinopteri; order Syngnathiformes; family Syngnathidae; genus Hippocampus; species Hippocampus bargibanti. Next base: position 18,021,244 of record NC_142739.1, on the reverse strand, counting down.
ATTTTGAAAAAAAGAACAATGTAATTCTCGTTTACTCTTTGCAACACAATTAAGATCAGACTTCTAACCGATAGATTAAAAACTATATAAAATTACCAAGGATGTGTACAGTACAAGACATAAGGAGAAAGAAACCACCACTTCAAATAATTATTTTCATTTTCATTTTGATTTGTAATGCAACATACATACCCAAGTCGTGTGTTAGCACTGAGTAAATAGTGTTAAATAGTATTTTATGACTGATTTTGAAGAAGGTGAAAGGTGGAGACAAGCGCTGCTGGTCCTGCAGAAAGCTGTTGTCACACAGCTGCAGGTCTTTTGATCGAAACATAAACACCCAGAGAGACGAGACGGCACTTGGGGAAAAATAAGTCGATGAAAGTGAGTACAAGAGGACGGTGTATGTGAGTCTACATTTGGAAGAAAGGTTTCGCACTCGAAGCATTCCACGTCGCCGCCCAGTGACTTGCCTCACTGACTGCATCAGCACCTCCTGGCTGCTGCTCGGAGAGATTAAAAACGGAGCCGATTTTGGAGTCTTTTGGGATCTGGCTGATGTCTTACTCATGGTGAGGTCAGTCAGTGCCATCCGCTCTTCCTTCTATTCTCAGCAGGGCAATGAGATCACCAGTCACAGAACTGGCATGTGCATGAAATATATGTGCGGTGGATTCTCGGATGCCAGAAAAGAAAATGGGGGAACAGGCTGAACAGTAGTGTAAAGACTTGGGAGGATGTCTTTTATGGTTTAGAGATCAGTCATGATATTGTTTGCCACTGAATGACTTTTTATTTTGTTACTATTGTGTGTACTACTACTGAAACTTGTGCCTCTTTACTTGCGAGAGATGCTGCATTTTGATTTTCGTGCTGACGCAAGCCTCGAGACACATCCAACCTGGGATGAAGGGAATCTCCAATTCCCCTTTACACAGATCTGTGACCTCTCCGGCCAGATTTGAATCACGTGCCCTTGGAGGTCGATTTGCAGTTCCTTATAAATGTGTTTCAACCTGCCGCAGGGCATGAGCATATTAGTGAGTGGGAAAATCAGTCCGTATTTGGTGTGACTAGCATTGGCCTTGCACAATAAAACATACTGCATGTCCTTCGAGTTAATTGGGTTGTTGATTGTTGACTGTAGGAAGTTGGTCAACCCCTCTTAATCAATGGCTATAGGAAGTTGCTTGACATCGTCTGGGATTAAAACGTGGCATTTTCCCCTCTTTCTGGCTGCCTATCTTTCAGTGGCATCTTGTATCAATTTGAGATTAAAAGTCAAAAGTAAAAAAGTCAAAGTCAGCTTGATTGTCAAATATGCTAATATGCATGACATTCAGCACATATGAAATTACTGTCCTCTTGGACCCAGCATGCAAGGCACTTATTACTAATTACTTTAACAAACATAAAAAACTGAAAAACTAACAACCCCAAACTAATTCAGGAACCTCAACTCGTCGGCCAACCAAAGCCGGGTTGCCTGAAAGTGCCACAATAATTATCCACAGGATGTCACAGGAAGGACAATTTGCACTCTCCACTCTTGTTTTTGCTATAGTATATTCTTCGATGTTCTTCGAGGTTTCTTCAGCCGTCATCTTTACTTCTTTGAAGGTGTCGGGCGTTTCGCTTCTTATCCAAGAGGCTTCGTCAGCGAACTAAAACCTTTTGCTGGTAGTTTCGGCCCTATATATATATATATATATATTGTCACATCTCGTTGCCATCCGGGGCGCGCCCCGCCCCTCCTGTCACCTCCTCCGCCAATCTTGGGAGACGGCCCCTCCAATCATCATTCACCTGGGTTCCCACAGCTGATTGTCATTCACTGATTGTGCCTCCTGACTATATCTGTCTGCCGCTCACTACCGTCTCCGTCGGAGTATTTTTGGTCATTGCCGTTTCCACTTCCGTGTTGCCAGGTCTGCTGTCATTTAGTTATCTTCCTCCACTCTTCCCTGTTTGTTATTATTTGATGCATGTTCCAGTAAAGACTCTTGATCCATCCAAGAATGTCACGCCGTGTATTTCGGGTCCTACCCTATCGCCAAGAGTCCGTCGCTCGAGTTCTGCCTCCTTGCACTCGAGCGTCGTCACACAATACTCCGACCACCCATGGACCCCGCCGGCGATGACAGGTATTTTGCCGCCCTTGTGCAAGAGGCGGAGCGTTCGAGCCAGCTGGCCCAGGCGATTGAGGAAATGCGCTACGCCACTTCCTCGCTGGCTCAACGCCTCAAGGAGATGGAAACATGCATCGCCACCCTCACTGTTCCTTCCCCCCCGCCCGTGGGCAGGCGCACTCCCCCGCTACCCCAACCCTCACGCTACGCAGGCGAAACCGAGCGCTGCGCTCAATTCCTCATGCAGTGTGCGCTCGTGTTTGAACAACATCCTGACGCCTACGTTAGCGATGAGGCTAAGGTAGCCTTCATCACCAGCCTGCTCGCGGGTGAAGCCGAATCATGGGTGCTGGCGGTACGAGAGTCCCGACCGGAGCTGTGCGCCTCGTATCCGGACTTCGTAGCCGAGATACGCCGGGTGTTTCACCATCCAGTGACGGAGGTCGAGGCGGAAGGGAGAATCCTCGACTGCGTCCAAGGGGCCCGTTCGGCCGCAGAATACTCCGTCGCTTTCCGGATCCAGGCCGCTGGCAGTGGCTACGGCGACCGAGCGTTGAGGGGGGTGTTTCGTCGCGGCTTGAATTCCGACCTAAAGGACGAGTTGGCTACCCGTGACGCCGGCACCACCTTCGACGACCTTGTCGAGATTGTCATCGGCTTGGATCATCGTCTCCGAGAGCGGCGAAAGGAGCTGAGCGACCGACGGCCCGAGGTACCCCGAAGCCGACCTCGGTCGACCACACCCGGCAGCGACCGCGCGCAGCCCCAGGAGGGACTCCTTGAACCTATGGTGATAGGGGGGGGAGACGACCGCGCCAACCCGAGGGTTCGTCGCACCCGAGGCCCCCAGCCTAGGACCCACGGCCAATGTAAGTCCCCGCCGAAACGGCGTCCGTTGGGGGCTAAGTCCACAACACGAGTCACACGGTTGGAGCTGGAAAGTGAACTATTTGGCCCCTCCAGCTCCCAAAGAGTGCGGGCACTAGTGGACTCGGGGGCCGACGGGTGCATCATCGACCCCCACTTGGCCGACCTTTTGGGCTGCCAACTTATAGATCTCCTTCCCCCTAAGGAGATCGTCGACCTGGATGGCCGATTATTAGCCCGGGTCACCCACCTCACGGCCCCACTTAAGCTCCGAGTGGCAGGCAACCATGTGGAGCACCGCCAATTTTTTGTTATGCCCTCCCGGAACGCGCCATTGGTCTTGGGTCTCCCCTGGCTCAAGGCCCATGACCCATCCATTTCTTGGGAGGGCCCCACCATTCAGGGCTGGAGCCCCTACTGCTACGCAAACTGCCTGCGGTCGGCACGGCAGGGCGTAACCCCTCCCGCGGTGGCCCGCCCGAGGCCATCTGCCTCAAAGGCGTGCCACATTGCTACCACGACCTGCGGGAGGTGTTCAGCAAAGACAACGCCCAATCCCTGCCGCCCCACCGACCGTATGACTGTGCTATTGACTTGCAGCCAGGGGCTCCATTACCGGACTCCAGACTTTACCACATTTCACAACCGGAACGGGAAGCCCTGAGCACTTACATAGACTCCTCTCTAGCGGCGGGACTCATTCGCCCGTCGCGTTCCCCGCTGGGCGCAGGGTTTTTCTTTATCGACAAAAAGGACGGATCCCTGCGCCCATGCGTTGACGACCGGGGCCTGAACGACATCACCATCCGCAACAAATACCCTCTCCCCCTCATGGATTCGGCCTTCGCGCCCCTTCAGTCCGCCACCATTTTTTCAAAATTAGACCTTCGCAGCGCCTACCATTTGGTCCGAATCCGTGAGGGGGATGAATGGAAAACAGCCTTCAAGACACCTTTAGGGCACTTTGAATACCTGGTGATGCCGTTCGGGCTCACGAACGCGCCTGCCGTATTCCAGAATTTGATAAATGATGTGCTCAGGGACTTCCTCAATGTTTTTGTTTTTGTTTACTTAGATGACATTCTTATTTTTTCTCGCTCTGCAGAAGAACACCGGCAACACGTCCGACGGGTCCTGGCGCGGCTCCTGCAAAACCGGCTCTATGTGAAGGCAGAGAAGTGTGACTTCCATGTCCTCTCTCTGTCGTTCCTGGGGTTTGTTGTGGAGCAGGGGCAGCTCAGGGCCGACCCCGCCAAAACCAAAGCGGTGGTGGAATGGCCGATCCCAAAGACGCGCAAGCAGCTTCAGCGGTTTTTGGGGTTTGCCAACTTCTACCGCCGCTTCATTCGCGGGTATAGTCAGAAGGCACTCCCCCTCACTAACCTCACGTCCACCAAGCTCCCTTTCAGGTGGACTCCCGATGCTGAGGGGGCTTTCAACCGCCTCCGTCGTGCCTTCACCAACCCCCCTGTTCTGCGTCATCCCGACCCGGAGCTCCCGTTCACGGTCGAGGTTGACGCATCCGAGTCCGGAGTAGGGGCCGTCCTTTCCCAGCGCTCTCCCACCGACCAGAAGCTACGCCCATGCGCCTTCTTCTCCCGCCGGCTCAGCCCCGCCGAAGCCAATTATGACGTCGGCAATCGGGAACTGCTGGCGGTCGTCCTGGCCCTGCAGGAATGGAGACACTGGCTTGAGTGAGCTAAACACCCCTTCACCGTCTATACGGATCACAAAAACCTGGCGGCCATCCGGTCGGCCAAGAGACTTAACTCACGGCAGGCCCGATGGTCACTCTTCCTCACCCGTTTTGACTTTTCTCTCACCTACTGCCCAGGGTCACAGAACACCAAGCCCGACGCCCTATCCCGTATCCATGAGCCGGCAGAAAGGGAGGAGACCACCGCCAACATCCTCCCGGCCCAGCGCATCCTGGGCGCCCTGAGGTGGGAGGTTGAGAGAAAAGTCCAGCAAGCCCAGGGAACTACCACCATCCCCAGGGGCTGTCCCAAGGATCGCCTGTTCGTCCCCCCCCCCCTCTACGCACTGAGGTGCTTATCTGGGGGCACACATCTAAGATAGCCTGCCACCCGGGGGTCAACAGGACGATCCAACTCATCGCCCAACGGTTCTGGTGGCCGGGGTTTAGGAGGGACATAAACCTCTTCGTGAAGGCCTGCCCGACCTGCGCCCGTGGAAAGGCCTCCCACCAGCCCCCGGCCGGACTCCTCCAGCCCCTACCGGTTCCGTCCAGACCCTGGTCCCACATCTCCGTCGACTTCGTGACAGGCCTTCCCCCCTCCCGTGGCAAGACGGTCGTCCTCACCGTAGTGGACCGATTCTCCAAGTCGGCCCACTTCGTTCCGTTAACCAGGTTGCCGTCCGCCACCGAGACGGCTCAACTCCTGGTTAACCATGTCGTCCGTCTCCACGGGATTCCGACGAACATCGTGTCGGACCGGGGACCGCAGTTCGTGTCCAAGGTATGGAAGCGTTTCTGTCGGTCCCTAGGGGCATCGGCGAGCCTGTCGTCTGGTTACCACCCCCAGACCAACGGACAGACGGAGAGGAAGAACCAGGACCTGGAGGATGCCCTCCGGTGCGTGTGCCTCCACAACCCGGCGTCGTGGGCCCTGCACCTACCCTGGGTGGAGTACGCCCACAACTCCCTGGTCTCCGCAGCCACAGGTCGGTCCCCATTCATGTCCCCCTGTGGCTATCAGCCGCCCTTGTTTCCCACACAGGAAGGCCAGGTGGAGGTCCCGTCTATCGATCATCACCTCAGACGGGCCCACAGAGTCTGGAAGGAGACCAGGGACGCCCTGTCACGCACCGCATCCCGGAACCGGCGGGTGGCAGACCGCCATCGGCGGCAAGCACCCAGCTACCAGGTCGGGCAGGAGGTCTGGCTATCCACGAAGGACCTTCGGCTGGCAGGGTCCTCGGCCAAGCTGGGCCCACGCTTCACGGGTCCCTTCCCCATCGAGGCCATCCTCAGCCCGGTCTCGGTGAGGCTCCGGCTCCCACCCACCATGCGGATCCACCCCGTGTTTCATGTTCATCCTCAAGCCAGTGGAGACCAGCCCCTTAGCCCCCACGCCCGCCCCCCCCCCACCTCCCCCCCGGATATTGGACGACGGACCAGTCTACACAGTGCGGGAGATACTGGACTCCAGGCGCAGGGGCAGAGGAGTGCAGTACCTGGTCGACTGGGAGGGCTATGGACCTGAGGAACGTCAATGGGTCCCACGTTCCTGGATCCTCGACCCATCCCTCACCCGGGCGTTCCATGCGGCTCACCCATCCAAACCTGGTGGGCCGCCGAGAGGCGTCCCTTGAGGGGGGGGCACTGTCACATCTCGTTGCCATCCGGGGCGCGCCCCGCCCCTCCTGTCACCTCCTCCGCCAATCTTGGGAGACGGCCCCTCCAATCATCATTCACCTGGGTTCCCACAGCTGATTGTCATTCACTGATTGTGCCTTCTGCCTATATCTGTCTGTCGCTCACTACCGTCTCCGTCGGAGTATTTTTGGACATTGCCGTTTCCACTTCCGTGTTGCCAGGTCTGCTGTCATTTAGTTATCTTCCTCCACTCTTCCCTGTTTGTTATTATTTGATGCATGTTCCAGTAAAGACTCTTGATCCATCCAAGCCTGTCACGCCGTGTATTTCGGGTCCTACCCTATCGCCAAGAGTCCGTCGCTCGAGTTCTGCCTCCTTGCACTCGAGCGTCGTCACACACCTGGCGATTTCTCACGGCACACTAGTGTGGTTGAAAATCACTTATATATTATATATATACAGTAAAGTCTCGTTATATCGATATCGGATATATCGATAGTCCCGGTTATATCGATACTATTTCTATGCACGCACGGAGAAAATTACATGCAAACAGGGTCGGATATATCGATAGTCCCGGTTATATCGATATTTTTTCGGACTCCCTTTCGGACTCCCTTTGAATATCGATATAACGAGACTTTACTGTATATATATATATATATATATATACCCCAGGAGGGAATTCCACTTCCAGAATGGTTTTAAGGATCATTTTTCTAAAATTAACATGATGTGCAGTGAATAAAATGAGCGGGAATTTTACCTAAATATCTATAATTCCAAATATCTACAGTATTTATATTGACATGTAACGTCCACATCCTAAAATAACACGCTAGATAAAAAAACAGTGAGACCACCATGAAAATGACACGAGTGACAGCGATAGAGCGAAAAAAGAGCATGTCACTTATTCCCTCCATTAGCTTCATCAGTGCGGGAGGATGAGGCAGATTAAGACCGCGGTGGATGATAATGTGATTTGGCAGGGTTATCTGTTATTTCAGGCCCAACCATTTGGGCGCCTCTATTTGGGCTAGGTTATAATGTGATGTGATGCCCGCAGCCCTCAGGGGCCACTGCTGTTGCGACCAGCCTCTCTGATTAAAATTTGCTTTCACCAGCCAGCCTTTGTGTGGATTCCCTCACACTCCCATCTCATTATCATCGACCAAAGTGCAGTTTTCACTTCTCATCCCACATGATATTTCAGCATCAGGGCTTCAAGCGTTTAAGGTCAGACACTTCACTTGAACACTTCATGATGAAAATGGAGGAGTGGGGGCTGGGTGGGGGCTGAGGGGGTTGTTGCTTTTATGCTTGCTTTTAAACAAGCGTTTTCATTAAAAAAAATGTATTTCTTGCATTGCATGCTTGTGTGGGTGTGTGTCATGTGTGGGCAAAATGTTCCTGTAACATGTTAACTTGAAAAAAAAAAGATCTGGATCAAGTTAACAAGTTCACTTTCTGTTCAGTTCATGACCAAAACGAGTAAAAATGGAGTGATTGATTCAGAATGTAAAAGAATTACACTTTTCAACTTATCCTCCTCTTCTTGTCCGTTCGGCTTTTCCCTTCAGGGGTCGCCACAGCGAATCAATGTCCTCCATCTAACCCGGTTTTGTGCATCCTCTTCTCTCACATCAGCTACTTTCATGTCCTCTTTGACCACATCCATAAACCTCCTCTTCGGTCTTCCTCTCGGTCTCCTGCCTGGCAGTTCAAGGCTCAGCATCGTTCTCACGATATAGCCACTCTCTCTCCTCTGGACATGTCCAAACCATCTCAGTTTGGCCTCTCTGACTTTCTCTCCAAAGCAACAATGAGTTGTCCCTCTAATCATTAGAGCAACCTCTAATCAACGGCAACATTTAATTAAAGATGGGTCTCTGTTTTTTGTTTTGTTTTGATATACACAGGCACACGCATGCACACATACATGCACACACACACACACACACACACACACACACACACACACACACACACACACACACACACACACACACACGCGCACGCACACGCACACACGCACACAGTCTTACAGCTCATATAACTGGCAAAAGTAGGTGTAAAACAAAAAATAGATATAAAGTCTCACTACGTTCCTTGGAATGAAATGCTCACATTATAGAATATAGAATGACTGAAACAACGTTTTGTTTTTTTTTAATTGATTTTTTTGAACAGTTGGAAAAGGGAGAACATGGTCACATTGAGCATCATCTTGTCAAGACATCAAAACAAAACATAGATCAAATGACCATCTCAGTAAGACGTTTTACAATTCTTACAATTCTGCTGATGCAATGTCCTGTTCACTATGCCATATAAGAAAGAAAAGTAAAACAAATAATACGTCTGTGTAAGCTCTCAGTCGTACAGGAGTGGTCCATCGATGAGAAGGTTGTACAGATGACGGCTGAAGAAACCTTCTCATCGATAAAACAAATAATGAAAAAAAAACACAAAACAAAAAAAAAACAATCAGAAACAAATAATAGTAATACAAATAAAAATAATGAATAATGGTAATTATAATAGCAATCATTAACAATTTTGGTTTTGAGTGGATTGGGGTTCATAGGTTAACTTAAATATCTTTATCAGCACTTAGGTTGCTGTAAAATTTTCCCAGGTATCCCATAGTCTCTCAAATTTCTCTCGCTCGCCTCGGACAATGAAAGTAATCTTTTCCATTTCATAAATTTCACCCACCACCTTAATCCAGTCTTTGACTGTTGGGGGTTCTTTTGTTAGCCATCTCCTCGTGATTGCTTTCTTGCATGCTAACAGCACGATGTTGTATATGTATTTCTGGGCAGAATTAAGAATTAAATCAGATTCCAGACCCAGATACAGGGCTTCGAAGGTTGGAGGAACCACTTTTCCCACAATCCTACCCACTGTCATTCTTGTTTCATTCCAGTATTTGGAGATGACAGGGCATTCCCAAAAAACATTATAATGTGAAGCTTTGTTGTTGCCACAGGATCTCCAGCAAGCTGTACTTAATCCTTGTGCATGCCTTTGAGCCGGAACTCTAAAAAATCTGATGATGTTCTTCCACCCAAATTCTTTCCAGGAGTGGGCAGATGTACAATTCCATTGCTGTGCTATTATTCTTTCCCATGCTTCCTGTTGTATTGTAATGCCTCCCTCCGCCGACCACTTGTGCTTTATATATGTTGTTTCTCCTCCTTCCAATTCCTGCAACTCTTTGTATATTTTTGATATAATTCCTCTTCCGGGTTTTGACATATATGTTAATAGAAATATCTTAATTAAACCAACACCACTTTGTTGGACCCATCCTTTATCTAAGTTTCTCTCTAAGTAGTGTCTTAGTTGAAGATATATATAGAAGTCGTGATTACTCAGTCCATAGTTGTTTCTCAGGTCTTGGGATTGTCATATCCCTCCTTCCTCAAGGAGGTCTCTGTAAATCTTTAACCCTTTTCCAACCCATTTTTGAAAGCCTGCATCCGTTCTGTATGGTATGAAATCAGAGTCAAATCAGATCCATTTTAAAAGTAAATATGGGCTATTGTCTTTATCTTGTTTTAATATTCCATGCCACACCTTGATTGAAGTTTTATAATAATAATATAATAATAAAATAAAAATAATAAAATTGGTTAATCCGGGGTCTCCAATAATTGCTTGCAATGGAATATCACTTGATATCTGGCATTCTATGTCTTTCCATTTCGCCCTATATGATGGGTTACAGATATTGACCAAAATATTTATCTGGGTTGCCTTATAATAATTCATCATCTTTGGTAGGGAGAGGCCTCCCTTGCTTTTCATCAGTTGCAGAGTCTTGTATCGAATTCTAGGTATCTTCCCCTTCCAAATGAATCGTGATATTACTTTGTCCAACTTTTTGAAATATATCCTTGGGTATGTCAATTGCTGAAGTTTGAAATAGATAAAGTAATCTGGGCAACACCTTCATTTTGATTGCTTCCACTCTTTGCAATATTCCAAGGAATGGAACCAGATTCCATCTGATCAAGTCTGCTTTCATTTGGGCAAGGAGAGGGTAGTAATTTTCAAACACAATTTTATCTAAATCTTTTGGAATAGTCACGCCCAAATATCTGATACTCTCAGAGTCCCATTTCAGGTTGACTTCAGCTCTCTCATCTTACTCAAAGAAAAATTAAATGACAATATTTGAGTTTTATGGATGTTTAGTTTGTATCCCGAGAAATCTCCGTATGCCCTGATGGTCGAGAACAGTTCCTGGAGAGAGGTAGATGGTTTTCCCAAGTATATTAATATATCGTCCGCGAATAGGGCTACTTTGTGGGTGTCTTGTCCAATGGTTATACCCTCAATCTCTTCTTTTTGTCTTATCCATTGACTTAGAGGTTCTATAAAAATGGCAAATAATAGTGGGGAAATGGGGCAGCCCTGTCGACATCCCCTTTCTATCTGAAAAATTCAGTTGATCCTCCATTTATTCTAACTTTTGCGATTGGCCATTCATATAAAGCCCGTATAGTTCTTATGAAGTTATCATTGAATTTAAATATCCGTAGTACATTGTTTAAGTATGTCCAGTTGACAGAGTCGAAAGCTTTTCCTGCATCTCATCCCAGCAAAACGGCTTCTAAATTATGTGCCTTTATATGTGCAATTATGTGTAGTTCTCCGAATAGTATCCATTGTCTGTCTTTGTCTAATAAAACCAGTCTGGTCTAAATGTATGATTTCTGGAAGTATTGATTCGAGACGCCTTGCTAGAATTGACATAAAAAGTTTGTAGTCTTGGTTCAAGATACTAATAGGGCGGTAATTTGCACATTCAGTTTTTTCCTTCCCATCTTTTAGTATCAAAGCTATGTTCGCCTCTCTCCAAGAAGGGGGGATGGTTCCATTTGCTAGGACCCAATTAAATGTTCTCAATAATATTGGAGATAAGATTTCGCAATAGGTCTTATACCATTCAGCGGGGAAGCCGTCTGTGCCTGGGCATTTATTTAGCTTTAGATGGGAAATAGCCTTCTGTAGTTCACTTATAGTCACCTCAGCCATGAGAACGTCATTTTGATCTCCCGAGACTGTTGGGAGGTTGAGTGATTCCAACATAGCCTCGGGAGCTTCCTCATCATCCGGAGCCATTTGGACAACGTTTTTAATGCTAGGCAGTGAAACATTTTTTGGGCCAAAGATGTTTCCACAGGGACTAATTAGAATTACAGCACATGAATCAGAATGCCATCAAATTCATCCATCCATCAATTGGAACCTATCTCAGCTGTCTTTGGGCACGAGGCAGGGACACCCTGAATTGGTTGCCAGGCAATCGCAGGGCACACAAAGACATACAACAGTCACTCTCACACTCACACAGAGGGACAATTTAGAGTGGTCAATCTGCCTGCCATGCATGTTTTTGGGAGTATGGGAGGAAACCGGAGGACCCGGACAAAACCCACACAGGGAGGCCGGACCGGGACGCGAATATATATATATATATATATATATATATATATATATATATATATATATATATATATATATATTCGCGTCCCGATATATATATATATATATATATATATATATATATATATATATATATATATATATATATATATATATAGTGATGTCACGAGAGGCTGTGTCCTGGAGGGCAAATACATCCCCCTAAGATGGCTCCACCCAGAGAGAGTCTTGGCCCCATCTGGTGGAAGACAGCAATTAAAACCACACACCTGCAGCTGATCAGGGCGTGATTGGCAAGCAAGGCTCTTAAGGCAGAGAGCCTCTGAGTGTGGAGCTTGGGGGAAGACAAGCTGGATTGCTGTGCTCTGTGAAGAAGTTTATTGCTGCGTGGAACTCATTGCCAGTTGGGACAACACGACAGGACACTGGATTTGGACCTTGCTAAAGGTGGCTAGGCTACATGAGGAGGACGTCAAGGTGAGGCCTAGAGACTCTTGGAAAAGAACTCCGTCTTCAGTTTTACCTCAGAAGAGACTTTAGTTTGATTTAAGTATTGGAAGAGACACTATTCAAACCTTTGTTGCTTGTGAATTCCCCCTGAAACCCTTGATTAAAACCTTTGTTGGTATCCAAACCTGTCGTCCATTGCACTTCTTGTCCTGTCCCGCTGAGAGCTAGCCTCTCATGATATCACAATATATATATATATATATATATATATATATATATATATATATATATATATATATATATATATATATATATATATATACGGATGTTAAGACCCGAAAACTCCTCACCATGCACGGAGGGTTCCATCCCAAGTCCAGCACCCTGAGACTGTACACAAGCCGTAAGGAAGGAGGCCGGGGACTAGTGAGTGTGAGAGCCACTGTCCAGGATGAAACATCCAAGCTCCATGAATACATCAAAGAGAAGGCTCCAACGGATGATGTACTCAGAGAATGTCTCAGTCAATGGGGAACAGAGGATGAGGTGCTGGAAGAGGGACAATCATGGGAGGAAAAGCCCCTACACGGGATGTACCACCAAACCATAGCAGAAGTGGCTGATCTCAAGAAGTCCTATCAGTGGCTAGAGAGGGCTGGCCTAAAGGACAGCACAGAGGCACTCATCCTGGCTGCCCAAGAGCAGGCCCTGAACACCAGAGCCATAGAGGCAGGGATATACCACACCAGACAAGGTGTAGGTTGTGCAAAGAGGCACCTGAGACAATCCAACACGTAACTGCAGGTGTAAGATGCTGGCAGGGAAAGCCTACATGGAGCGCCATAACCAGGTGGCTGGCATAGTCTACCGAAACATCTGTGCGGAGTATGGACTGGAAACCCCAAGGTCAAGATGGGAAACACCTCCCAAGGTGGTGGAGAATGACCGAGCAAAAATCCTGTGGGACTTCCAGATACAGACTGACAAGATGGTAATGGCCATCCATCCATCCATCCATTTTCCGTACCGCTTATTCCTCATTAGGGTCGCGGGGGGTGCTGGAGCCTATCTCAGCTGTCTTCGGGCACGAGGCGGGGGACACCCTGAATTGGTTGCCAGCCAATCGCAGGGCACACAAAGATATACAACAGTCACTCTCACACTCACACCTAGGGACAATTTGGAATGGTCAATCTGCCTGCCATGCATGTTTTTGGAGTGTGGGAGGAAACCGGAGGAGCCGGAAGAAACCCACGCGGGTCCGGGGAGAACATGCAAACTCCACACAGGGACGCCGGACCGGGACGTGAACCGGTGACCTCTGCACTGTGAAGCCGTTGTGCTAACCACTGAACTACCGTGCCGCCCCTGGTAATGGCCAACCAACCAGATATCGTGGTCATAGATAAAGGGGAAAGGAAAGCCGTTGTCGTGGATGTAGCGGTCCCGAGTGATGGGAACATCAGAAAGAAGGAACATGAGAAAATCGAGAAATACCAAGGGCTCAGAGAGGAGCTGGAGAGAGCCTGGAAGGTAAAGGTGACAGTCGTGCCTGTGGTGGTCGGAGCACTTGGGGCAGTGACCCCCAAACTCGACGAGTGGTTGCAACAGATCCCGGGAACAACATCGGATATCTCGGTCCAGAAAAGCGCAGTGCTGGGAACAGCACGGATACTGCGCAGAACCCTCAAGCTTCCTGGCCTCTGGTAGAGGACCCGAGCTGAAATGGGGACAGACACCACCCATGGTGGGTGAGACGAGGATTTTATATATATATATATATATATATATATATATATATATATATATATATATATATATATCATCTCATCTCATTTTCCGTACCGCTTATTCCTCATTAGGGTCGCGGGGGTTGCTGGAGCCTATCTCAGCTGTCTTCGGGCACGAGGCGGGGGACACCCTGAATTTGTTGCCAGCCAATCGCAGGGCACACAAAGACATACAACAATCACTCTCACACTCACACCTAGGGACAATTTGGAGTGGTCAATCTGCCTGCCATGCATGTTTTTGGAGTGTGGGAGGAAACCGGAGGACCCGGAGAAAACCCGGGTCCGGGGAGAACCCGGGTCCGGGGAGAACATGCAAGCTCCACACAGGGAGGCCGGACCGGGACTCGAACCGGCGACCTCTGCACTGTGAAGCCGGTGTGCTAACCACTCGACTACCCGGCCGCCCTATATATATATATATATAGGGCGATAGCACGATACTAGTGCAGCGTGTTCTACCGGAAACAAATTCCTTGTGTGTTCTACATACTTGGCAATAAAGATGATTCTGATTCTGATATATATTGTATACACACACTTCATCCAGCTCTGTTTTCCGAGTTAACACATATGTAACAACAGTGGCGGTCCGTGCATTTCACACCTAGGCCTTCAGTGAAATCCTGCTTAGTCCGACTTGAACAAATATCCCTCGTAATACCATAATTTATGACACAACGGCTGGAGATATCATTTACAAAAGCACACGCACGCAGTACTGGGCGTGGCATCACCTTAATCGTCTACAACACAGACTATTTTCCGGAGCAATTACACATCAATAAATCTAAAGCGAGTAGATATACTTGTTTTTTCTGCTAAAGTTTCCGGGTCTGATCTGTTGTAGCTTGGTTGATTTGCATAGCGCTGCCTCCGCTGAGGGCTGAGGTAAAGTGAGTAGCCAATCATAGGACGCGTACGTCATGTTCAACGCGAGGCCCTCTAGCTGGCCTTACTGTGCCAACTCGTGATCTGATTGGCTCTCGCAACTGTATATCAACTACATGTGCACGTTCATGTACAGCGCACAGACGCCCTCACTGTTGATTCTGAAGGCGTTGGTCAGATTTCATACAGCCTGGCGATATAAGCTAGCTGAATTCTGATTGGATTAAAAACTTTGACCTAAAACTACAACACTGAAAGGAGCATAACCAAATGGATATAATATAACATCAAGAAAACAGTATGTAGAATAATTATATATATATATATATATATATTTTTAGAAAAAAAAACTTTTTTAATGAAATTGACTTTTATTATAATTATGATAATGATGTCTGATTATGTTAGGCCAGCAGAGAAGGCCTTGCTGGCCCTGACGGCCCACCACTGTGTAACAACAAACATTTCAATGTCACAGATGTACTGTGACTGAGACTTAAGCACTAGGAACTTCACATCAACGAATAAATATACCTTTCAGTATCCATGCTACAACCTTGTGTGAAATTAATGTGCCTCAAATAGCGATGAAACTGACTGTGTAAAATTTAATCATTTCAATAGCTGGCTTTGTGATGACGCTATGTCTATCTCCACATCCCATCAGTGCATATGTCCCTAAAATGACGGTAGGAAATGAAACCCGAAGATGATTGCTGGTTGTCGGTGAGACCAAACAGATGATAGCTTGAGGATAGTTACAAGCCATTATCAGTGTTGATATGAGCATTGTGTTGAGTACTTCACAGAAAAAGGGAAACACAAAAGGCAAGAGCTGATGGGATTCAAGATGAGCTACGGAATCGAGAAAACGACCAGATATAATCAGCATGACCAAGCAATGGGCATTATTCATGAATGCATTTGAAAGAAAGTTCTGAGGACATGTTGGATGAAAGTCAAAATCTTTGGCAGTTCCATAAACGTGGGAAAGCACACGCCTCGTCAGATTTCCTGCACCTTGGGCGCATTGGACAAAATGCACACTTGCGAACAAATAATGTAATCAACAACTTGAGACTTGCTGAAAACCAACATAAATGGATGATGTCATTTGTCCTTCAGATATTTTATCCGTTAAAGCTCATTTTTGTCATGGGCCGCATCGTAGCTGTGGTTTCCCATGGAGAGCCATTTTGAATCTTAGGAAACCATATCAATTACCTCCAAATACTACATGCATAACGACGATTAAATTGATTGATAAATAGTTTGAAAATCAGAAGTCAAGAATTGCAACTTATATTTTGGTTTACATGTTAAATATTTTGTTCGGACATTCACAAGCATCATGGAAGTTGACATGCTTGATTTCCTTTCGCAAACCACATAATGGATTGGCCGGCGAGATCTGGCCCCCCGGCCTTGACTTTGACACCTTTAAGGTGTTTTCGTGTCAAAACTCGGAAAAAAAAAACTTAGACTGCTGTACTGTAAATAGCACAGCCACCTTATGTTGATGCAATACAGCTACATAAATCAATATGCTTTTTTTTTACACTGGCACTATGTACAGTTTTTTTATGAAACATTTTTGCACAGTTACAGTATACACCGCATGTGCTTCCATTCCAAACAGAGGCCTCCGGTTCTTTCAGTGACGTGCGGTGAGGTTCATGGCTGGTGAGGCACTGACGTCATCATAGTCAGATTTACAAACATATGGACGCTACAGAGTATCTTATTCACAATTTGATTGGCAACAGTTAACGTGTTTTGTTTAAAATGTCATGTCAGCATTCTTTATATATACAAACTGTAGCATTGAAAAAAAATAATAAAAAAAAAACGTTATTATCGTGTTACCTTTACTTGTAAATGAAGTCCATGCGCTTCTCCTTCTTAAGAAAGGCATCAATAACATCTTTTTAGAAGCCTTCCTTATCTTTCTTCAGTTTTAAAAGTATCTCTGTCTCAATGGATATCACTGCCAGTGAAGAAAGTCGTCCTTGACCAGTCCTGTTGCGACTGTATGTTTCAGTCCTTTCAGTGCTGAGAATGACAATCTCATCTACTTCTACAGCAACAAATGGGGCTGCACCAATCTCCTTTTTAATGTCAATTCTAATGACATCACCAACTGCTTCAATTAAATCGTTCTGTATTCTGTTTGACAGGCCAGAAAATACAGTGGATGTCTCCAAATGTCTCGCTAGCCTGTCATCTTTCTCAGAAAAAGCATGTAATAGTTCAACATGCCACGATTAGCAGAGCCTTTACTTTCATAATTTCCACGAAATGCCAGCTGTTGTTTGGCAAGGAAGCGGGTGGCATTGATGAGATCTTTTTAAATCTCCCGGTTCACCTTTACCTTAGCATTGTGGATGCTGATGTTGAGTCTTCGCTGTTCATCCAAAGCCAAGTCGATCGTGGACCTCCCGAATGTTTTAGCGCGATTTGACTTTGGATGTGCGCGGTGGACCGCTCATGTTTGATGAGGCTCCGTTGTAAATTTTTTAGGTCGCAATATCCCATTTGAGTCCAGACATTGTCATAAGTTGAGAACAGAAGGCAGGAAAAGCAGAAAAGGCGGTTTCTTGCTGGACATCCACACAGCCAGCCTTTTCGTGTGTACCAGTCCGTGTGAAAAGAGCGAGTATTCTGTCCCGTTGTCTGAAGCAAACCTTTTAGCTCCGGTGTTGGTCTTCCTTTAATTATTATCTCCTGCTTTGATTGAAAGTCCAGTTTAGAAAATTCTTTCAATTTATATATGTAATCCTCCATTCTGAAAATGAGGCCAAACAACACGAAAAAATGACTGGAGGGTTGCACTTTACTTGCTAACTGTTTACTCTAGCTTTCTGTCTCTAATTCTATTATTCTGCAGCCGTGGAGTCACAAGTATCTCTGGAATCACAAGCGCCCCCTGTCATGAGGCGGGAGAACTGTGTGCCTCACCTACGCACAGTTTTGACAAAAATAAAATAAAATAAACACTGTAGTACAGTGTTTATAATGTACAGTGACTGTCCATTATATACACCAGCTAAACTGTAGAAATTTAGTTCATATACTAAACGTGTTTGAACGCTTTAATAGCGATATGCAGAGGGACAGCAATGTGGTCTCACAGCAGAGCAAGCCAGCAGTTAGCATAGTGATTGCGCAATCCATGGTGAGGCTCAGCCGGCTGCTGCCTCACCGCTCGTCTCTACTTAGTATTTGAACGGTAAATGTGAAAATTCAGCGATTTTGAAAAAAATCCAAAAACGGTGAAGTTAAATGGACAAGAACTTTAAATTACAAATCACTAAATACATATAACAGTTTAATTTATTTTTTCATTTGATGTTTCCATGACAGGTTTCCATGATGACACTTTTTTGATGGCACTGCCTCACCTGCCTCCCCTTACTGCACGTCACTGGGTTCTTTGTACCGATGGTTAATTCTTTAATGTGATTTCACACCACCTTCACCACCGTAGAACACCTTGCCCGCTTTCGGTCCAAAATGGAAGTTTTAAAGGACAACCGACATGACTTTTTTGTGTCCTAACTGACATCAGAAAAACGTTTTATAGCATCTAAAATACCCAAAACATGCAGTATGATATTTTAGTCAAATGCAAAACACCAATAAAAATGACTTAGAGTGTCCAAAATCTGCCAAAAAAATGAACCCGGAAGTGGCCAGTTTCGGAAGGTCGCGCCCCATTGTTCGTGGTGTCACGCCAGGACGTCTTGCCTTGCTGGAGAATCAAAACAATGGCTTCAGATTCGGAGAATATGCTTTCTTGTTACTCATCCAATTATGAATATGATTCAAATAGTTTTGAAGAGGCAAGCATACATTGTAATGATATGAGCAAATCGTATTTGCATGTTCTACTAGTGATGCCTGGCTTTAGATCAAAGGAGCATGCGCGCTGCTGCAAGTCAGTCTGATGAGAGCCTACGAGAGCCACACATGTCAATTGCCTTCTCCCTCCAACCAACACAGCCGTTCTAATAAAGAACCTCAACTCTATCCAGAAGTTGTATCATTTACCGAACCCGCTTACACAAAGCAACACATGGTGTCAGAATTGGTCTGGAAGATCTCGGCGGTTTCTTCTTAAAACAGCACATGTTTGCAGTTGATTAAAGAATTTAATCGGTGCCATTTTGAGGCAATGGGGGGGGGCAGAAAATGGTGTCAAAGCTCCGTGTAAGGAATTAATCAGCCCGTTTCCACAGGCTGATCAATTCCTTACGTAGCTTTGTCGCCCTCTTCTGCCTGTTTTTGGTGCAACAAGAAGTTGTCAGACCAAACAAGTACAGCAAAATGCATTGAAGTGATGGAAGGACTGCTACAATGTGTCCTTTTTTTGGTCAGGGGCGTTCCTTCAGTGACGTAGGGTGAGGACTCGTCACCAACTCAAAAACAAGACTTCCGGAATATTCAGGGCGCGTCTTAAAACATAAAATATAGCTATATGCGGTATAAAATACGCTCAGTAGAAGTCATTTGAAGCCATTTTACAAATTATGGACACAACTTGTCCGGAGATGTCGGTTGTCCTTTAAATCTTTGTCCTTTTTATCTTTTCTTGCTAAACAGTACAGCGATTAAGCATGTCCATTCTCGCCGTCTTCTCAGTGAAAACGAAACTTGAAGTAGCACGGAAAGTAAATCTTTATCGGAAGTGACAACAATCCAACGTAATGTCAACAAAAATAAAGCACAGCCATCTGGTGGTCAACTACGTGATAGCAGTCATAAACAAATGTATCAGCTGCATTTACACTCCCACCAATCAGACACTTGCATGCTGAATCACCAAATATATCAGCTGCATTTATACCACAGTCTTCTGACATTTTTTACTATGCTTAGAATATCTGGCTTTTTATCTTTTCACCCCCCAACCCCTTTCAAATTGCTGCTGTGGACTGCAAATTTAGTCATTGTGGGACGATTAAAGACTTTCTGATTCTGATTCTGATCCTGGAGTGTTGCTGTTCTGCATATATTTTCAAGTCTCCCTGTCATAATACACCTGATTCAAATGATCAGATCATCGGCAACCTCTGCAGAAGCCTGACATTGGACCTGTTTATTTGAAACAGGTGTTTTGAAACAGGGAGACCTGGAAAAATGCAGGACAGCACCCTTCCATGACCTGAGTTTACTTTAAAAAATTAACAATTTTATAATTTTAATTGAAATTATATATTTTTTAGAACAAATAGTAATGGAGATTAGTGTCTCAGATATCTCCAAAATTAACAACACAATGAATTTGATAGCATTCTGAGTTATTATGTCCTGGAATTCAAATTAGTCCCTGTGGACACATCGTGGGCATAAAATGTTTCACTGCCTGGCATTAAAAGTATTGTTTCAGACATTGTATAATGTCAGCATTTCATTCAAAGGAACGTAGTGAGACATTATATATATTTTTTGTTTTATGCCTACTTTTGCCAGTTATATGAGCTGCCAGACTACTTGTGTGTGTGTGTGTGTGTGTGTGTGTGTTTGCGTGTGTGTGTGCATGTGTGTGTGTGTGTGTGCGTGTTTTCGTTTGTGCGCCACGGTGAGGACATCAACCTGACTGCACGCAGCCCGGTGGGGACTCGTGGACCCGTGGGGACCAAAAATTAGGTCCCCACAGGCAAATTTCTCTGAGAGACTAAAAAAATGATGTCCCCACGGGCATATTGCTCTGAGAGACTTCAAACCATGTTTTAAAGACGTTTCATGACATTTGCTAAAGTGTCCCCACGGACAGACCAAAGAACTGTGTGAGTGTATGCGACCCTAATGTGGCAGACTGGTGTACGCCAGGGATGTGTCCTCGCATCAGTTCTGTTCAACATCTTCCTCCTGTGTATGACACTGTTGCTCCATGAGAGGGAAGGGTTACCATAGATTTCCGGCTTGATGGAAATCTATTCAACATCGGGAGGCTCCATTCAGTCACAAAAGTAAGATCAGAGCAAGTCATCGAACTCCAATATGCAGATGACTGTGCAGTTGTGGCCCACACACCAGAAGCACTACAAGCTAGTCTCTCAGCTGCTGCAGATGCCTATGGTAGAGTGGGCATCCATTCCTCCAGTTCATCCACCAACATTCACCATCTCCAATAAGCAACTAGCAGTAGTGGACTCATTCAAATACCTGGGCAGCTTTCTCTCTGACGACTGAAGCATCGACAGAGAGATACAAAAAATCAAACAGGCATCAGCATCTTTTGGCAGACTTAGGAGGAAAGTCTTTCAAAACAAAGATCTTAAACTCCACACCAAGACTGCAGTTCATCTGGCTGTTGTTGTGTCAACCCTCCTCTACAGCTGCGAAGCATGGACCCTGTACAGTCGCCACCTCAGGATGCTTGAGGCCTTCCACATCAAGTGCCTACAATGCATCCTTGGGCTATCATGGAGAGACAGAGAGAGAGACAACACTGAAATACTCTGCAAAATCAACTGCATCAGTGTGGAAGCTACAGTCACCCAGCACCAACTTCGCTGTCTAGGCCATGTGATCAAGATGCCAGATGCCAGCTCCTCCAACAAGGCATACAGAAATTTGAGGAAGACAGAGGTGACGTCAAAGGAGACATCATGCCAGTGCCATACCCACAACCCCAGTAAATGCCTTCACCTGCTCTGCCTGTGGCAAGCAGTGTGGATCACGGATTGGGCTATATACAGTGACATGAAATGGTCCCACAAGAAGAAGTAGAGTAGGACTGTCATCATCGGACACGATGGACAACCTTAAGCAAGTAAGACATTGTAGCAGTATAAGGAATGAGCATGCCCGCCGCAACATATTTATATCTGAAAATACGTATAAGTAACACGATGCCTCCAATTGGTGCATTGCATGTCGCATTCGATGTCACGGCCTTATGCCAACAACGTGGCACACTAGCATCGAGAGCATCAATATTAGAAATATAGATTTTAGACAAATGATGTTTTTTTTGTTTGCAATTTAGAAATATCATGCACCAATGAATGTATTTTGGTTTATTCCAATCCGTTTTGTATACTTCGGCAATCTAGTTAAATCTGGCCCCATCAATTTTAGACTTTGGCCCCCTTTTCAGACACAACCCTTTTTTTAATTTCCTAGATGCATCCTTGCATGTGTTAAAAACATACAGATTGATCCAAACAGCCAGAGACAGGAATAAAAGTGGCAGCAATTGTAATCTCAGAATTTGAAAATGTTTCAAGGTTATTTATTGGAATTCTTGTCAGAAATAAGGACATTGATCATTTAGTTCTTTGCATTGAATAGAGCAGATCAAGCCATTAACCAATATTGGCGGTTATGGGGAAAAAACATGCAATAGTATTTCCAAAAGTGCCACAAATGACAATCAATAAATAAAAAGAAACAACATGATTGCCATGTCAAAATGTATTTTTTGTTTTTGCAGGATCAAAGTCGTTGGATGAGATATGAGATGGAGAGATCTGAGAAGACTCAACCACAAATGTCAACCAAGGTATAAGAACATTTGACTGAATGCAACGTTCGCTGAACTATAGTCTGCCACAAATGAAATGAAGTTAAACTTAACTTTATCGACACTGTTTTAACAAACTTGCGACTTTAGTTGCAGTGTCAAATCCTGAGACTTCAGCCACCTGCACATTGTGACACATAATATCTGAAGAGAGTAACCCATTTATGCTGTAACCAAACATTCTTTCATTGGCATTTGATGTTTTTTTTGTTTGTTTTTCAAATAAATCACAAAGAGAGCTCCAATGATGACAACAGCCATTACCACACTTCTAGTGATGTTTGTCATAGTGCAAGTGTCTAAGCTCCCCGGTCAGTATCATCATAAGAATCTATTGTGCTTAATCTATTGCAAATTCACACATTGTGGGACTATTAAATGCTTTCTGATTCTTATTCTATTAATAGAGATGGGGAAAAACATATTTTTTGAAAACCTGGATTTAACATTTCTTGGTATGTTTTGAATAGCTATTAGATTTTTATTCACTCTCATATTATTATGAGAATATTAAGGGATACCATGAAATCACTACACGGTATCATACATACATACAGTGAGAGAGGGAAAATGCTTTTCAAGAGTAATTAAAGCAACACTTCGATAGGCTGCATCGCTTATGGTCCAACTAGCATCTCTTCAAAACAATTGTCTTCCTATTACAATGTCTAATACAAGAATGAGCATGCTGAAGTTCAAAATTTGCACCAGAAAGATATCTTGAAATTGTTTATTTCAATGTTTCAACAGTTCTATGACAATTCGCAAAAGTGTGTAGCAAATTGCTATTTATCGTCACGGCTACTTTATGAGGAGAGCAATGTGCAGGCACATGCGGATGTGTCACTTAAACATGCATGTGCAAAATTTGAAACCAGCAAAGACTACGGTTCAGGCCTTGTGTAAATATGCTCAGCCAATTCCAGATGGTGTAAATGAACAGTTTTGGAAAATGGTGCTTGCTATGCATCAAGATGCAATCACAAATGCTGTGCGTAGCGATCAGGTCATTCTGAAATTTGGGAAACACCTCTTCAATAAGCATGGGCATGATGTCTCAAAACATGACTACATCAGACAGAAGATGTGTGAGACAGGACAACTGCTTATACAAGGGAAGAAACATGGAAAGCTTCATGGTCCACATGGTGGATTTCTTCATCCCAGTAAATTTCCCTCATGTAATCGAAGCAGTGAGGAAGGTGGCTGGCTTAAATGAGCAATTAAATACATTAGAACTACCGTCCTTAGCACTCAAGTTAGGCCACAACCTCAGGAAAATTGCAAATATTATTGAATGTGAAGGATTAATCTCAGGTGATTACGATGCCATTAATAATGCACGGGTGTTCTAACAAATCTGTTGCACCAGATGGAGTGAATGCGTGTCCTCAAAGGCCCTCAGAAACCTGCGTGAGGCAAAATGGAATGTTCCTCAACTTCTGCCTTTTACGGAAGATGTGAAAAAGATGCATGAGTATCTTGCGGTCCAAAGACAGGTGTACCAAACAAAACTCAAAGAAGACACAAGTCGGAAACATTGGGGAGAATTTGCAAAAGTTACACTTTGCGAAATTATCCTTTTGAACCAGAGAACAGAAGGGGAAGTTTCTAAGATGCCACTTACTGTGTTTACTTTGAGATACATCGTCGACACATCCGGATGTGGAGCTGGCTTTGTCTGACCTTGAGCGGAAACTGTGTCGGCACTTCCAAAGAACAACCCAACAACAACCCACGCCCACGCACCCCCCTCATGTTCTCTACCACGTCCTCATGGTGGTCTCTAATACGTCCGCACATTCGGCACACTGCACTACAGGGAGCACTGCACATTTTGAAAAAAATCTGAGACGTTTATATGCGCCTTATGGTCGTGAAAATACGGTAATAATAATGATAATGATAATGATGATAATAATACATTACATTTTAAGCACCTTTCAAAGCTCTCAAGGACACTTTACAGTCACAGACAAGCATAGGTACTATAATAAATAAAATACAATCACAAATAGAATGCAATAAATAAAATACAATTATAAATAGAAACAAGAGACCTGTTTTTTTTTTTGTGCGAGTAGGTCAGATGGGATGATGCTGCTCGTCAATAAGGTGCCTGTTCCACCACAGCAAACACAAGGTAAACTGTTTTCTTTTGGTTCGTGACTGAGTTATCCTCCGACAAGCAACAGTGGTATGGGTCTATATACTGTATGGGTAGGGGAAATATGATACATTATTTTTGATTTGGATTACCATAATGTATTGTTATCCTACAAAAAATACTCTATATCTCTTCCTCCTCATAACATTCTATGGGATATTTAGTATTGAACAATTTCAAGTTAATGTCGAGGGTGTATCCACATTGGACTGAAATCTTTAAGATTATGTTTTCTCGGTAGTAAATAGATAAGCATTTCTTCATGTAATGTGAACCCTTACAAAATAAATTGTTCCCACCCAAAAAAATCTGAATTGCATTCAGACCTGCACCGTGAACATAGCACTGAAGTACATATTCCTGCTTTTGTTGAACTGAATATATTTATTCTGTGTTTACTACTAATAGGTAAATTGGATGGTAGAGCGGAGCTGGTGAAGATCGCTGAAGGTAAACTGTTATCTAGTGACTTGTGAATGTGTTATCATTTGATGTATAAAAACTGTTACAAAACAGACCAATGGTGACTTTAGACAGCAATGGCCGGTGTCTTAACTTTTGGAGGAATATTAATTTACTGGCCCATTTTATATAGGGAAGGAAGAAGTAAAAATGAAGATAAAATAGTGGACAGAAGAAGAAATCCACGCTGTGGAGAAAACCTTGATGGACTCCATCGGGTCTCTCAAGGTTCCAGGCAAAGACGAATGCATGAACTGCATTAAGGCTTCACCAGAAGAATTGAAAGGGAGAACTTGGAAGGGAGTTAAATAATTCGTGAAAAACCGCATTGATAAATTAATGAGAATGTCCGCAAAACGCAGTTAAGGTTAGGTTCGAAACTAAGGAAAGGTTGGGTTTGTCAGCTGGAACAATGCATTGTTTTTATGTATGTTATATGTGTCATGTGCACTTCTGTCTGGCACATTTCAATACAACAAAAAGACAATAGCTTTTATTTCAACATATTGAGTGTTTTTTTCTTGAATATTTGTCGACTAAACTTCTGGACACACCAATTTTGTCCAGCACTTTTATTTAAATCTTGAACGTTTTACACGCAGTTGATAATATGACAGAAATTTATATTTATTTTCTTGCCTCAATGTCTTGAATGTTTGAAATTTCAGGTTAATGTATTTCAATTATTAAAACGATCGGAGGCTGCCATTTAAATTGGTACGTGAGCAGTGTTAATTTACTTGATTCTCTTCAATCTATTTTATAATTGTCATGTTATTTGTTATTTTGTTTTTTTGCTATTTTGACTTCAAGACCGCGCCGCGAGAGTAGCTGCCTTTCCAGCAGCTTCTGTATTTTGCTTTCCTACTTTCATTTCTGTCTTAACTTTGCTGCTGTTAAATGTATATTTCTCCACTGCGAAACTAATAAATTCAAATCCAATCCAATAAATATACAAGAAAAAGTATGTTTGTTCTAGCAATTTAGATTGACAATTTAGAAAATTAAAACATTGTCATTTAGGTCCGAACTGCACAGGTTGTTAGTCAACATGTAATTAACAGACAAGAGATATTTTCCATAGATTAAACATACACATCTAAAAACTACACAAAGAGCACACCAAGTGTTGGAATTCAGCACATTTATGAAACAAAAATTTGCTGGAAGCACCAATAGGATGTAATTCACAGATAAATAATAAAGAACAGCACATTGAAAAGTCAAATACTGAATGCAGTCAAACTTTTGGTTGTGACAGAGCCTGACAGACCTACATCAGAATCAGAATCAGAATCAGAATCATCTTTATTGCCAAGTGTGTAGAACACACAAGGAATTTGTTTCCGGTAGAACACGCTGCACTAGTATCGTTGTCAAAAAAACTGCTAAGTGGCACTATACAGTTTCATTTTGGCTACTGTTGAAAGAGTTCAAAGAGTTAATGGCTTGGGGGAAGAAGCTGTTTAAATGTCTGCTGGATTTGGTGCGCATGGATCGGTAGCGCCTGCCTGAGGGGAGTAGCTGGAAAAGGTGGTGGGCAGGGTGCGGAGGGTCCAGTAGGATTTTCCGCGCCCTAGTTTGGATTCTTGCAGTGTGCAAGTCCTCGAGAGTGGGTAGGGCGGTGCCAATGATTTTTTCCGCCGTTCTAACTGTCCGTTGAAGTCGGATTTTGTCCATTTTTGTGGCGGCCCCGAACCAAACGGTGATGGAAGAACACAGGACACATCTGGAGCTTGATTATTCTGTTGGATATTATGTCAGAAAATGGGAGGGGGCTTAGACCCAGTTGTGCATGTGAACAAAATATTTCACAATTTATGTGTTCAAAATTTAGAATTGTCAAAAAATATACGAACATGGCTCCTGCAAAACACAATTGCTGACCTTACAGGCTCTAAATATTGTCTCTTGAAAAAAATAAGTTTTGGTTTGATATGATTCGTTAAGTCCCCAGGGAGTTGCGAAAAACCTGGAAAAATTACATCAAGAATAATGCAATTTTAAAGTGATTTTTGAGTGAGCACAAGCTAAAACTTGGGTCCTTGATGGAGAATAAGAATTTATCATGTTTAAAAGTGTCGTGCTTTGCTGACCAACTAAACAATGGGCCCACAGTCAAAGCGCAGATGGCCACAGTAAATCTGAGTGAAACAGCCACGGCAAGGTGAACTGTCGGCTCCATCTAGATTCTAGAAGGTCCGGCCTTGCACAGAATTTAGGGCTTGAGATACTCCTTTTTCACCAAAGTTATTTACGGCTTAAACATCCTGCACAAGCGCCAGATTACAAATTTATCAGTTCATGGAAAAGACAACCAATTAAAATGTCTATGTTTTACTGCATGCAGCTGTTGGTCCTCGGAACCTCCAGAGGCGTGGCATTATAATCAAGAAAACTATGTTTTACTAATGTATCACTTTAATTTACACATACTCTCAATAAATAGCTTCTCAGAGAGGCGCAGAATTCAGACGTATGTCATTTGATGACTGCGTCTCCTGCCTGCAGTGGGGACGATCTTTCTAGTTCTGAGTCTCTGTCCACGGTGTCTGACTGTCATATCTCTGACAGTCCTAAAATCATTTTTTATGAGTTTCATAAATGTTTTTTTCATGTTTCAAATTGGTTTCCCATGGGTCAAAACTTTTGCACACCATGTCCCCACCATGTAGCAAAACGTGTGTGTCTGTGTGTGTGTGTGTATTTGGGGGGAAGTTTTCATGTTTCCGTAAGGTCGCATATTTTTTATGCCCCTGGTTGCTTTCACCCAATGATAAAAAATAAAAACTGCTTGATTGACGTGTTGTTTCATTGGAAGGTGAAGCAAAGGGATAAAAAAAAAACGATGAGGCATTTCTGTGCAGAAGACAACTAACAAAAGGCAAGGTCGCTTATTGGGAAAAAAACCTATGTATTTTATGTGCTTGTTGAATATGGGATTTTAAAAGTTAATGGCTGGTGGGGTGTGTCACTGGCAACCAGGAGTGAGTCTTCGTGAGTGTCTGGGCATGAATAGTAGCTGAGTGTGCACTTGTGTTTTACTCTCATCCTGTGAAATGCACTTGACAAGTTATATTGAAGGCAGCCCAGTAGTTGAGTGATTAGGACGCCGACTTCACAGTGCAGATGTCGTGAGTTCAAGACCCGTTCAAGACCCTGGAGTTTGCATGAATTCCTTGGCCTGCGTGGGTTTTCTTCGTGTTCTCCAGTTTCCTCCCACATTCAAAAAACATGAATGACAGGCTGATTCAACACTCTGAATTGTCCCTTGCCGTGAGTGTGAGCGCAGATGGTTGTTTTTCTCTGTGTGCCCTGCGATTGGCTGGCAACCAAACCTGGTGCCCAAAGACGACTGGGATAGGCTCCAGCACCCCCCGTGACCCTAATGAGGATTGAGCGGTCTGGAAAATGGATGGCTGGATGAAGTTACATTGGACTGTCTGTCAGTCAGTCAATCTCTCTCTCTCTCTCTCTCTCTCTCTCTCTCTCTCTCTCTCTCTCTCTCTCTCTCTCTCTCTCTCTCTCTCTCTCTCTCTCTCTCTCTCTCTCTCTCTCTCTCTCACTTTGTCTCTCTCACTCTCTCTCTCTCTCTCTCTCTCTCTATCTCTCCCTCACACAAAATACACACTCACTCTCTCTCTCTCTCTCTGCCGACCCCCCTTGAGGTCCCCACACCCCTCTCTCATTCATGCCACAATGTAGCAGGGGCATGGTAGGTCAGCTATGATATTGCACGAGAATTGATATATGCATTTTTCATTTGTTGTTTATTTCATAACAAAAAAATGGCACATCCAAGTTTATCCACCAGGCAATAAACTCAGGAAGAGGAAAATCACAGATCACTGCTTCACCCTGGTAAGAGAAAAATCTTATCCACACGACAACATCTACTGCAAAGCGTTTAAAAGGAGTATCATTTCAGATAACAGAAAGCAGAGACATTAAATCATTTTCATTCATTTTACAATCAGCTTCATCCTCACTACGGTCGCGGGGGTGTTGGAGCCTATCACAAGCGTCTTCTGGCACTGGGTGGGGGACACCCCTAACCTGTTGCTAGATAATCCTAGGGCACGCATGCAGAGACAAAGTACGACTTGTGCTCATACTCACCAGTGACAATTTTGATTGTCCAGAGTCCATGGAGAAAACCCACGCAGAACATGCAAGCTCCCACTCAGGACGACCGGAGCTGGAATTGAACCTGGTAACTCTGAATTATAAAGTTGTTTAACCACCTGACTATGTGGCTTGCCCCAGTATTTGGCATCAATGTTTTCATAGGTTTAGGCGAGAGTAGGTTTCTCATCGACTTCTCATACAATCGTACTGATGAGACTGTTTGAATGACAGGGTCGAAAGCAGAAGGAGCAGAAAGAGCTGTTTATTTCTTTTGCCACCATCGGCTCGACAAAAAACAGGCCGCGGTAGACAGAAAAACAATTAGCTTCAGGGCACATGTGATAAGTAATTATTTGAAATAAATAAAATAGTATCTTTCAAGCACGGAGGATATGACTTTCACCTTCTATGTGGTGGAACCTGACACCCATTAGATCCACCTTTGACTGGACAATATTGCCCCAGGAGCTCTGCCATACTATGGGTGAACAATGTGGAATACATGTTATTATGGAAGTGATATTTTCATTGCCAAGATGAATCTAGGAAACAAGAAACAGGGGAATGTTTTCAGTTTAAATGGCTGCTATGAGTTTACAGAGCGGATGTAATGTCATTTCTAATCTTACTCAGTCATGGGACAAAGAGCTGGAGTTCGCATGTGTTTTTCCCCTCAACTCCAACTGTGCCCCAAATGTCCCTAGCCAACTTTTTGTAGAGTTTGTTTTCTCACCAGCAAATGCTCATCTTGCTCGCCGTTCACATAAACCTCAATCGACAATGGCAATTGTATTGTATGGCACATCATCTCCTGCAGCAAAACACTCACGGTGACGACAATGAGGTTAAAATCTCAGCGAAAGAACATAGATGGTTTGAAAGGGGGGTAAAAGAAGCGATTCTTATAAAACAACAAAATCCATCATTAAACCGGTCTGGTAAGGTAAGGTTCAATTTGGATCGTTCATACAATAGCCTGCTTAGGCAAAACAGGTTAGGCAACATTCGTAATGCTGATGAGGTGATACCGGTAGGAGTGGGGGAAATCGGCCAGTCGTTAGTCAGGAATGCAGGAACAATCAGTGGGGCCACAGGGAGTGGTCCTCTGCTCCCCCCAACCTGAGAGTAGGTACCTATCATAGCTGTGTCCGACGCCGCCATGGCTGGACATTAGGGATATATAAATAGGGCCGATACGACCAGTCAGACTTTAGTTCGCTGACGAAGCCTCTTCGATAGGAGGCGAAACATTCGAAACCTTCAAATTTGTACAGATGACGGCTGAAGAAACCTTCTCATCGACTCACTGTGTCTCTCATCAGGATGCCTCTCGATCACTTAAAATGGCCGAAGAGACTCATCATTCCAGTCTCTGTTGCAGCCTTCGAGCCACTCAGGGATGAACTCATTGATTTACAAGCTTCTTTAGTGTCTCAGCTGATGAGAAAAGTCATCAAGCAGTATAGCTGATAGTTGAAGCAGATTGATAAATTATCACTGAAAGTGATTCTCGCTCCTGTTTTTACTTCACTGTGTTAAACTGACAACCAGTGAAAAATAGATTACCTTTAATACAATCTATATGAATACTGTCTAATACAGCCAGCGAAAATAATACCTGCACAGCAGTAAAACAAAACTGGCATAAATATTTTAAGACCAAATATATTCACCCATCACGAGATTAATACAAGTTACCTTTGACCCTGACAATGGTGCTCAAAGTGGTGGCCAGGAGCTTCAAGACATTCACGTTATTGTCTGTGTAAACTCTCAGTCGTACAGGAGTGGTCCATCGATGAGAAGGTTTCTTCAGCCGTCATCTATACTTTTTGAAGTACTTGTTGAAGGTTTCTTCAAAAAGTACAGATGACGGCTGAAGAAACCTTCTCATCGATTCACGTTCTTGGGAAACATTGGACAACGTTTCTAATGTTATCGTGCTCAAGTTTCTAGTCACCTGTTAAAAAAAATGTTGTTTGTAACTTAATCCAATTACCGCAATATTGGATTGGATTTGCCTTTATTAGTCTCACAGTGGAGAAATTTACATTTCACAGCAGCAAAGTGATGAAAGGAATGAAAGTAGAAAAACAAAATACATGAGCTGCTGGAAAGGCAGCCACAATATCAAATTCATGTAAAGTTATACATTTTACATTGGATGAATCCTACACCAAAGATGATAATAAAGACTAAATGAAAACAAAATAAATATTCTCTAATATAATGTATATTGAATACAGTGGTCCCCAGCTATTAGCAGGGGATGCAGACCAAGCTGCCCTGCAAATAGCAAAAATCCATGTGCAATGCTCGTTGTAAAAGAGTACATTTATGCTTCATATATCAGGTGTAGACTGCATAGCGGTTGGCTCATTGGAATGTCCGCCTCACAATGCAAAGGTTATGCGTTTGAATCCAGCACCGGCTTACCTGTGTGTAGTTTGCACATTCCACGTGCCTGTGTGTGATACATGAATAAGCGCATTGAACACACAAGGTGAAGAACCATTGCTTGTGATTGTGTGCGATTTTGAGCATGAAAGGTTTTGTTGGATTTTGCCCTGCTATTTGTTGGCAACAAGTTTAGGATGTACCCCGCCTTATGCTTGAAGACTGCTGGGGCAGGTTCCAGATATCCAATGACCTCCTTGAGGGAAAGTGGATCAGATAATGGGTGAAAGAATGTAAGGGTTCCTGTTGTGTTGTTTGTGAGCTACCAGTCATCCAATGTCATATTTATTTACCGTAGTTGTTTGTCAATGTTAGTGAATGTGTTACAAAAGAGTTCACTTTTCTCCTTTCATTCATTTTGAAATTTGTCATGTGATTGACAGACCAGCCAGTTAAAGGCCTGCTATCCTGTATGTCTCACAATGCACGTGCATACATGGGTGCTCACTCTCAAAATAAAATCTAAATTGCTAATTAAAAAATTAGTTACGGACAGAGAGGGAGTGAGGCCGTTCTCCCCAAAACAAAATGTGTCTTCTGCAGTGGCGGCCCGTGCATTTCACACCTAGGCCTTCAATGAAGTCCTACTTAGTCCGACTTGAACAAATATCCCTCGTAATACCATAATCACCTTAATCGTCTACAACACAGGCTATTTTCCCGAGCAATTACACATCAATAAATCTGCATCAGCAATTAGAACTTGTCACTATACGTGATACTGCAAACACTTAAAAATAAAAGGAAATTTAAAATCATTTGTCCACAAAGTTTTATTAAGTCCACCAAGAATATGCAATCTTTAAGATTTTACGCTAAATTACAAAATGTCAGTTTAATACAGTAAAGTCTCGTTATATCGATATCGGTTATATCGATAGTACCGCTTATTACGATACTATTTCTATGACCGCAAGGAGAAAATTACATGCGCGCAGGGTCGGATATATCGATAGTCCCGGTTATATCGATATTTTTTCGGACTCCCGAGAATATCAATATAACGAGACTTTACTGTATAAGAAAAACAACAAGACGTTCACAAAACAAACTATTTGTTGAAAATAAAAGTAAACAAATATTTTTAATTTGTTCTTGAGAATAGGCCTACATGCGACAGCGAGTTGTCCTCTCCTTCAGCCATTGTGGGTTAAAAAAGCGAGTAGATATACTTGGTTTTTCTGCTAAAGTGTCCGGGTCTGATCTGTTGTAGCTTGGTTGATTTGCATAGCGCTGCCTCCGCTGAGGGCTGAGGTAAAGTGAGTATCCAATCACAGGACGCGTACGTCATGTTCAACGCGAGGCCCTCTAGCTGGCCTTACTGTGCCAACTCGTGATCTGATTGGCTATCGCAACTATATATCAACTTCTTGTACAGCGCACAGACGCCCTCACTGTTGATTCTGAAGGCGTTGGCCAGATTTCATACAGCCTGGCGACACAAGCTAGCTGAATTCTGATTGGATTAAAAACTTTGACCTGAAACTACAACACTGAAAGGAGCATAACCAAATGGATATAATATAACACCGAGAAAACAGTATGTAGAATAATATATATATATATACAGTAAAGTCTCGTTATATCGATATCCAAGGGAGTCCGAAAAAATATCGATATAACCGGGACTATCGATATATCCGACCCTGTTTGCATGTAATTTTCTCCGTGCGTGCACAGAAATAGTATCGATATAACCGGGACTATCGATATATCCGATATCGTTATAACGAGACTTTACTGTATATATATATATATATATATATATATATATATACTATATACTATGAAATTGACTTATTATAATTATGATAATGATGTCTGATTATGTTAGGCCAGCAGAGAAGGCCTTGCTGGCTCTGACGACCCACCACTGGTCTTCGGTTAAAGCCACGTGATTTGTCATGAATGCAGCAGTGAGGGGGGGGGAGCGGGGGGGGGGGGGGATATTAAACATTTAAGAGACAGGCAGACGACAGAGAGAGAGTGAGAAAACACACACCCACACATAAAAGGGAGATGACAGAGCTTGAAAAAAAAACAAAAGTGAAAACAACAAAAGTGAAATGTTACAGTAATTATAAGTGCCTTGCATGCTGGGTCCAAGAGGACAGTAATTTCATCTGTGCTGTATGTCATGCATATTAGCATATTTGACAATAAAGCAGACTGTGAGAAAAAGGATAGAAAACAGTTAAATTTGGACTTGTTTCAACTTTGATAGTTCAAAAGCTGAGTGTAGACTGGAAGGTTAAAATATCCCATCAATCAGGCTCCACAAACAACCCGCACAAGCCATCTGTACACTGGATGTAAAAAGCTATCAACCCAGCTAAACAGAACACAATTGATGAGGTATTAGATAAAATGATCGCATAGAAAGCACCTAAAAGGGATCATTCCTCAAGATGGTGAAAGAAGGTTATGTTCCTCATCAAGTGTTTAATGCTGAGGAAATCGGCCACTCCATTCCATCAAGCCATCAACAACCATCACAAAGGTAAATAAACCGACTTTATTAAGTACAGTTTATTTCTTTAATTATAATACCATAGCACATTTATTATACATAAAATAAGGTATATTTTGTGTAGTTTTAAGGCTTAGAAAATCAAATGGATAAATATGTTTTACGGGGACCTGGGAACGGATTATTCTCATTTTAATGGTTTCCTATGGGAAATTAATTTTTGGGATACACATTTTTTGACTTACACACTCTGCCTGGGAACCAATTAAATTCGTAAGCCAAGGTATCACTGTCTAAAAACGATTAAGGCACCAAGAACAGCAAGCATTTCCAGGCATTTCTATAGGATTTTTTTCATTTTTTTAAATTTTGTAGTCCGCTCTAAGGCACTACTGTGATAGGCCATAGCCACCCACACATGAATTGAAAATATGAACATGTAACCTCCACAAGGAAAGGGAGAATCCGTAATCTGTACCTAAGGCTCAACCAACATGATCTTGCTGAGAGGCAGCTGTGTTCATCATTGTTTCACTTTGATGCTAAAATCTAAAAAACTATGATTATTTACAGTGCACCATATCAATACAGTGTCTGAAACCCGTGACAAAAAGTTAGCGGACACCAGGGAAGACAACTCTGAAAAATTGCCTGTCCGGCCATAAAGTTGCCTGCCCCATTTTTCACAACTTGAAACACAATAAGACAACTAATCGAAGAAAAAAAAAATTGTGAAGTTAAATTAAGTTAAATTAAGTTAAATTAAGGAAGTACCTACCACAAATGCTCCCTTGCTTAATTTATGGTAAATATCCCAAGCTGAAGATTTTGCTCGAGTTGTCTTCATGGTGCACAATGCAATGTTTGCGTTGCGTTGTCTGCTAAAAGCCACGTGGATTCCTCTTTCTAAGCACCTTTTAGAACTCTCACGTACACTTTACAGTCACAGTATAGTCCGAAGCATGAAACGGGCTTCTGATTGGCTGTTTGTTTGGCAATTTGCATACGGCAGCCAATCAGAAGCCTTTTTCGTGCTTATACCGACTATACCGTGACTGTAAAGTGTACTTGAGAGTTTTGAAAGGCGCTTAGAAAGAGGAGTCCGCGTGGCTTGTAGCAATTTGCTTGTAGCTTTTGCTTTATTGAATAAAACAAACGTTTGACTTGAAAAAAAATATATATTTTTTTTTCTTGAAGAAGTTGTTAGCCACCTGGGCCGAGACGTTTTGAAATTTGTACGCCCGACGTAAAGGTTGTACGGCTCTGGCCTCCGGGCAGATGTTTTACATCTGCACTGCAATACACTGTAATCTGTATTAGCCGCATATGTGTTCATCTGATAAATGTGCTGTAGTTCATTTGTACTTTCAAGTATATGAGCCCACAAAGAGGGACTCCACACCTAATAAAAAGAACAAGTGACACCCGGAGCATTATCACCGTATCTAATCACAAAGTAACATCAACTAGTTAATTCTCTAAACAGAGTCCTGCTAATTAAAAAGACTGCTGGTCTGTCAAGCACAGTAATAGCCAGCCTTGAATGGACTGCAAACATGACTGCAAGCTTTCCCACTTTGCTTTTGTAACAGAATCCACTGTCCCGTGAATTAGACACACTGTCAGTAGAACTAATAGTCTTAACACTCAAGTGAATCTGATGAGTTTTTCCCAGAAAGCAGATAATGAGCAGAGTAAAATAATCCCCTCTAAAACCTTCAAGGCCTGCTCCGTAAAGCTACAAATATTGCAGAATTAAACAAATCAAATTGTGTGTGTATGTGAGTGTGTTTATATACAATACAATAAAATACAATACAATACATATTGATTTATAAAGCGCTTTCAAAACAGTTAAAGCTGTAATCAAGCGCTTAACATGGACAACTATCATAACCAGGAAATAAAACAGTCAAAAAGATAGTAGAAATCACCAAGGAGTGAAACCAAGATTAAGTATAGACAGTGATACCTCAGCTCACGAACTTAATTGGTTCCCAGAAAGTGTTGTAAGGCGAAAAGTTGGTCTGACTAACATTTATTTGCCATAAGAAACCATTAAAAATGAGAATAATCCTTTCCAGGTCCCTATAAAACATAATTTCCTACTAGATAAACCTTAAAACTACACAAAATATTCCATATTTTATATATAATAAATGTTTTATTGCATTGTAATTTAGGAAATAAAGTGTACTGTATTACAAAGTCGTTTTATTTACCTTTGTTAAGGTCATTCATGTAGTTGCCTCTTGATGATATCCGAGTGAAGTTGCTCTCTCTGTGGTAATACCCTCACTCACACTGTCCCCTGCAAGCTGCTTTTCATTAATCCAAATCAACAGAAGTCAGTTTTTACGTTTTTGGTCAGATACATTTTTATTGATCGCATTTTGTCCTGCTCGGCATTACTGGGATTAAAAACATTCAATTTACTCCTGAACCTCTCAATGTGGATTGTTCAGTACGTGTCAATAACAAATTTTCGCTGCTTGAGTTCTTAGAATTTCGGTAATTTGAATTTTGTTATTTATTAACACGTGAGAGGCAGCCCAGGTTCAATTCCTGAGTGTCGTTTGCATGTTCTTCCCAAGTATGCATGGGTTTTCTCCAGGTACTCCGGTTTCTCCTTACAGTCCAAATTGTCCCTTGGTGTGAGTGTTAGCACGAATGGTTGTTCATTACTGTGTGTCCTGGGATTGGCTGTCAATCGGTTCAGGGTGCCCCCCCGCCTATTGCCTGAAGTCAGCACCTCCCACAACCCCACTGAGCATAAGGTAGTTCGGAAATTGAATGAATGAATATCTTGCGAGAATCAAGGCGAGATCATGAGAAACAAGCAAGCAAAAGCATGGCAATGCCAACGACACAATTACATGGCTCAGGAATAAACACAAAGCAGCCATTGTTTTTGCTTTTTCACGACACTATACCATTCATAACATTACAGTAAATTTCATATGCGCCGGGTTTGAGTGATATTGTCATTACAAATGTATTGTATCAAACTGTGAGGTATTCCAAGTACGTGATTTATTTAATTAGATTTGCACATGATCCCAGATATTTAAAACACATTACACAAATTATGAGATCAAAGTACTGATTTGAGATCGGCTGACAACAAATGTAAATTTCAAGTTGCTTGCTTATGAGTCTACTAGAGTCACAGTTTGATGTCTTTACTAGCTTTGCCCTGCCTGCCTCAGCACATGGAGTACCAGCTGGCCCCCAACATGTGAGAGCCGAATTCTCTAGCATGTGCACAATTGCAGATCCAAGTCTGTGAGACACAACTTGACGCATACAGGGAAACAGATGGACTAATGCGAGATGGAAAAAGACATTTCTTGGAGACAGCAAAAAGCATTATTACACAGGATTCTTTTCAATATAGCATGTGTGGGATTAGAATAGCTAGGCATAAACAGGTTCATGGTCTATGCTGTGTCCTTTGACAGCTTTGGTATCCCCTGATGCCCCATACCTGAGCAATGCCAAGGGTCAGCACCAAACAAGGCCTCCATCAGCAAACAGCATGAGCCCCTCAAACATATTCACAGAGAAAACAGAGTAAAACGTGTCCCAGTTAGAGCTGCCATTTATGATGATCCATCATGAAAAAGAATGACTGAAAGAGAAGAAACCCCATTAGTCAATTCAACTGTCTTGCACTATTGCTGCAAGCCACTTAATAACCCTCTTCACATCAACACAAACTTATATGTCCAGTCACATTTTCTTGATAGCAAAGCACAAAAGTAGCAAAACTGTGGATTTCACGGCCAAATACAGTGATACCTTGGCTTAAGAACTTAATTGGTTCCCAGACAGAGTGTGTAAGGCGAAAAGTGTGTTTCCCAAAAATTAATTTCCCATAGGAAACCATTAAAATGAGAATAATCCCTTCCCCCAGGTCCCCATAAAAAATAATTTTCTACTTTCTAACGCCGAGGCGGGTGGGCTTTGGGTCGAGGGTCCGCCGACGTCGGCCAGGGCGAAAGCCGAGGCGGGTCGGCCGTAGGCGCTCAGGTGCGCTCGGGTGCGAGAACGGAGCGTCGGGACCCCGCCGCCGCCACCGCCTCTTTGAGACTTATCCGCCTCAGTCCGAGCGTGTGTGTTGGGCGACCTCTTCTGGCTTCTCTGTTAGCAGGGAGAGCGATTTTTCAACAGCGCACATGCATGAGAAGCCGTGTGTATTTGGGTCAGCAGAACAACACTAATAAAAATCGATAATACAAAATATAACATGATAAAAATGACACTCAAAGATTTATAATTGAACTGCAAGCTGTTTGGTATATAATAGTATTCAATTGAAAACGTTCTTTAAACACAACAGATTGACAGCATATACTATTTTGTCGTATAAACCTTACGACCGTTTGATGTTACCTTTACTTTATAATACATGTTCCAAAGCAATCAGTTATTTTAAAACCAAATAAACAAAGTAACAATGATAATGTTAATTTATGTTTGTTGCTAAGAGTCACCATCAGTCACATACAGTACTGAATGCTAGAGGATTTGTTGGCTAGAATACACAAAGTACAACATGTACATATGTGTCGGCCACATGACTTCAGTGGGGGCTTATACTGTTTGAAAACACATTTTCTAATATGATTTGTTTCATTATTTCCTGTCGCTCACCATTTATCGGTTCCAGTTATTCCGCGAAAATATGAATCCAGGAAAATGTCAGATTTTTCTCATAACTGTTTGGATCAGACTTTAAATGATATCTGTCAAAAAAGAAATAGCTTTCCTTCTGTGTCCCATTAAACTGTCCCCACTGGTATGGCATTTTTATGGTAATGTGTGAACAGAAAGGATACAGGAGAAACAGAATTGTTCTGAATACCAAGTGTGTTGTCAACCGGCAAAAATAAAAAACAAAATGGCCATGATGTATAAAAAGGTCAGTCTAAAAGATTGGACAATGCAAAAAGTTGATGTGGTATTCCCCCAAATATGAGCGAGTGACAGGATGAATTACAGTGATGCCAAAATGTTTCTTTAAACCTCAGTCCATATTCATGTGTGGGTCCTGGGAAACATGCTTGTGCAGTGGAGGAGTCGGTGGACAATTTAACAAATTGGATTGGATTGGATTTGCCTTTATTAGCCTCGCAGTGGAGAAATTCACATTTCACAGCGTTGGATTGATCGATCGATGGATGGATCGATCCATCGATCGATAGATAGATAGATAGATAGATAGATAGATAGATAGATAGATAGATAGATAGATAGATAGATAGATAGATAGATAGACAGACAGACAGGGAGGTAGGTAGGTAGAGAGAGAGACAGACAGAGAGAGAGAGAGAGAGAGAGAGAGAGAGAGAGAGAGAGAGAGAGAGAGAGAGAGAGAGAGAGAGAGAGAGAGAGAGAGAGTAAATATCATACCAAACAACTTGGGATATACATAGATGTTTTTCCCAACCATTTTGACAATTTATTGCTGACGTGAGTCCAATGAACTAGAGTAAGTGGTACTTACTTTAGTGTATGTTACATTAACGACTCACCACTCAAGCACCAAAAACCTAATGCAGCATACAAATGCAATCGTGAATCATACCTGTAAATACCCTTGCAGTCTTCAATAAGCAATAGCCTCTGACTGATTAACCATTTGTGTAATATATCAAACCCCACTTCTAACGCATACATCACAAATCTAATGATGGGCACGGTCACAGCAGTCTTTTCAGGCATTCATCTCCTGTAAATAATGTTAAAAAAATCTAAATTATATTGTCTGTTCTGCTGCCACATCATTGAAACAATTTCCACATTACAGGGGTATTATGAATTTTTCAAATATCTATGTCGCTTTAGCATCATGAGCAACAATTTGTGGACTCTGCAGAATGGACAGTTATAATGGAATACATCGCCCAGGACAGGTCCCAAGTGGGAAATATTGACTAGGCCACAAATACAACAAAAATGGCATGTAAAGTGAGTAATGTAAGTAAAGTAAGTAGAGTAAGTAAATCTCACAACACAATTCATTAAAACATGCTTGTTCAGAAAAAAACAACAACATACAGAACAGTGAACCCTCGTTTATCGCGGGAGATGCCTTCCAAAAATAGCCCGCGATAGGTGAAATTCGCAAAGTACAATGTAGTCAGCTTTTTTTTGTACACAATGCAAAACTGTACATACTCCAGAATGAAACAAATAAACAATAAAACCTCTTTTTTAATAGTTTAAAGAACGGTGTTGTAAAACAATATTTTGCTGCTGCGCTTATTCGTCCAGACTCTGCTGCGCTGTAGCGTCTTTTTCTACTCAAGGAGTCTTTCTCAGAGAGAAGAACATTGTTATCAGTAGTTGTTGGCACTCTTCTTTTTTTTTTGTCTTTCTTTTTTTTGAGAATAGAGAACAGCCCATGGAGCAGAATGCTCCATGAGCTTTTCAAAGCTAGTGTGTTTGATTTTATTCTGCTTTGTTTGCAGTGTTGTTTGCAGTGTTTCTTTTACTTTGTTTGTTTGCACATTTGCATGCCATTAATAAAAATAAATACATAAATGAATAAATAAATAAAAAGTTTTTCCCCTGAAAAAACATCTGCGATACCCTGAAGCCACGGTAAGTGTCATGATCTGGTTGGCGACCAACGGGGGGCGCTGTCGGCCCTGCCTGCACCTGCACAGGTGCTGGTCATCCCGATCAGATTGGCGACCAACGGGTAGCGACGTCAGCCCTGCCTGCAGCCTCGCAGGTGCTGGTCGTTTTAATCACTGACACTTAAAACGACACCCGGCACGACCATCCGGTGTCGGTTCATTGTTTGCTGCATGTTTGTTGCATGCTTTGTATGCATTGTGTATGCATCGTATGCTGTGCATGTGTTTGTTTAACCTTGGCGGACTTTTACACTTGGTTTTCTTTTGAACTTTGTATTTTTTCCGTTCAGATGATTTTGATGTTTTACATTTTGTTCCTGCTGATCTTTATTTTAATACAATTTGTCACACAACCTCCTGCTCCCTCCTGCCTGCTTTGTGACAGAATGAACCGACCAACCATCGGATCCCGCAGGTACATCGGACCCGTTTCATTTCCACCCTGTGCCTGGCAATGCTACGTCCACGTTAGCCCAAGCCTCGTGGAGTTTGAATTGTGTCAATCGACAAGCCGCAACGTCCACGTCAACGTCCGGCCGAGACCTCCTTCCAGGTGGCCGTCCAGGGTGACACTAGGTGACTGGCAGTGCACGCCCACGTCCAGCCACGCTGTCGTCGTGCATGACGAATTGAGTCTCATCCACGACGAGCCGTGCAACGTCCACGTCCACGTCAGTCCGAGACCCCACTCACCGCTGGACCCCGGAGCGGCTCAGGACTGGTCTCGTTTCCCCGGTGCCGGGCAGTTCACGCCCACGTCGGCGTCCAGCCGAGACCTGGTCCCATACGGCCGTACGGGGTGCCATTCTGCGCCTGGCAGTTCGACGTCCACGTTGAGCCATGCGCCGTCGCGTGAACGTGCGAGAGGGATCGTACTCATGCCCACGACGATCCGTGCCGCGTCTTCGTCCACCCCAGGCCGAGTCCCGTTCCCATCAGGCCGCCGCCCGTCGTATGCTGGAGAGGCAGCGGTTGCCGTCTCCACCATTGTTCCCTGGCGAGTGGACCTTTTGGGAGACTGTTGGGACTTCTGGAAGCAGCCCCTTGAAGGGGGAGTACTGTCATGATCTGGTTGGTGACCAACGGGGGGCGCTGTCGGCCCCTCCTGCACCTGCACAGGTGCTGGTCGTCCCGATCAGATTGGCGACCAACGGGTAGCGACGTCAGCCCTGCCTGCAGCCTCACAGGTGCTGGTCGTTTTAATCACTGACACTTAAAAGGACACCCGGCACGACCATCCGGTGTCGGTTCATTGTTTGCTGCATGTTTGTTGCATGCTTTGTATGCATTGTGTATGCATTGTATGCTGTGCATGTGTTTGTTTAACATTGGCGGATTTTACACTTGGTTTTCTTTTGATACTTTGTATTTTTTCCGTTCAGGTGATTTTGATGTTTTACATTTTGCTGACCTCTATTTTAATACAATTTGTCACACAACCTCCTGCTCCCTCCTGCTCCCTCCTGCCTGCCTTTTGGGATCCGCACCCACCATCACCACCCTGCAAAACGTGACAATAAGTGAACCGCGAAGTAGCGAGGGATCACTGTACTTGAGTAGTTATGAATCAGCCAGGCTGTTATTGCTACCACTTCCAGTGCATCACAGCTGCAGTAGAAACACGCTACTGCATCAAATCATGTCTGAAGGAATCCTCCTTGTATCTCACCTTTATCCACTCAGAGTCATTCTTAATGTTATCTATTCAGTTTCTAACATTTCTATTTCGATTCCATTCTTTGTCTATTGAGGGCAGATGTTTTTTGGCAGCCATCCCAGATAATATTGTGAAATGAAAGAAGTATGAGGCACAGTTTAGTTTATGACAGGCTGGGCTGCATGCTCCGATCAGACACAATGAGTTCTCTTTTAAGTACTGGGACTCCGGAGGCAACAGAGGCGTCCACCAAACACCCTCAACAACTGAAAAGTGATGGAAGAAAAACAAATGCGTGTCGAACCTGACACACATTTTTTACATTGGATTGGATTGGATCTACAAAGATTTGAATGGCAGATATATAAAATGCAAAGTCAGTTTGATGATGCAATTGATCAACTGGACGTCACCTTCACAGTTATGGTTCTAAATAACATTGATGCTGAATTTTAAAAATTCTCCATGTTCATCCCAGGTTCATACATAGTGTATACAGTGGTCATCGAAGTACTTGAGGCTTATGTCCACATCAAATTAATCTGTTACACTGTATCATAGCCAGCTTCGTGTGCAAAAGCATAGTGAGACAACTATCGGCAATTGTGGTTTCCTGAAAAGTTATGACATTTTTTCTGCCAACACTGACAATAAGCATGCAAGTTAAAGTGATGTGAAAGATTTCCAAATGCTGCATATCATTCTTGAACACCCATCCACCCATTATTTTACCGCTCATCATCACAAGGCTCATAGGTTTGCTGGAGTCTTAGCTGATTTTAGCCAAGAAGCAGGGTCAGATGCATTTCAATTAATTCCACACCATTTAGTTCAGCACCAGCTTTTGAACGGTCACTTACAATTTCGATATAAAATAGCAATGTTTTTTTTTTTTTCAAAATATTGAAGAGACTTACTGTCATGAAGCCATCCAGTAGACCAGAGTCAGGTTTAGGTGGAGCCTGCAGTCGTTCCATGGACCACTTCTCTATGATGGAAGCGACTTGGCTGTTCTCTGTGTTGAGAATCCTAAAGCCAGTCATATTTACACCACTATATCGGTATGGCTCTAAATCAAGGGCAAACAGATCCTGAGAGTACAAACAAAGTAATTAGATCCAATTTATAAAATAACTTATGAAAAAAAGTATTCAGTTGTTGATGAAGTGGATGAAATGTCACTCAACATCACTACAATACTGACTGTACTTAACTGTTTTTCACTTCACTATAATGATTTGTTTTACACATGGTTACTACCGTTATAATATTTCAACGTTATGGGGACAAGGGATGAACTTAAAACAATCATGTGAAATGAAGGTCAGCT
Source organism: Hippocampus bargibanti (assembly GCF_051943395.1). Taxonomy (NCBI): domain Eukaryota; kingdom Metazoa; phylum Chordata; class Actinopteri; order Syngnathiformes; family Syngnathidae; genus Hippocampus; species Hippocampus bargibanti. The sequence continues at coordinate 17,977,468 of NC_142739.1, read as the reverse complement.
ATGGGAAACAGTCAAAGCAAAAGGTCCAGGATGAAGTTATTAGGTTTTAATGATAGTTGGATAATGAAGAAGCAAACACATAATATTTCTCTCTCTCTCTCTCTCTCTCTCTCTCTCTCTCTCTCTCTCTCTCTCTCTCTCTCTCTCTCTCTCTCTCTCTCTCTCTCTCTCTCTCTCTCTTTTGCTCTCTCTCTCTTCTTTTTTTCTTTTTTAATGATATTTCGTGGAAAGACCCTATTTTCTTAAATGATAAAGATCACAGTGATTTGGGGGATAGAAATCAAAAAGATAAACTATTGATACATAAATTAAGGGGAAAGAGCAAACAATGCTGCTCAATACAGCAAATCCGTCTCTATTTTGGGATACAAATTTTAGGTCTCTATGTAAAGTAGGTATAGACAGTTTTACTTACCAGTGTGGTAAAAATATAATGATAGTATTCCGTCATCATCCCCATAGCAAGAGCCTAAGAAATAGAAAGAAGGACAGAGTGAGATATCACAAAGGTAATATTGGATTGGATTGAATTTGCCTTTATTAGTCTCGCAGTGGAGACATTTACATTTCCCAGCAGCAAAGTTATGAAAGAATGAAGATGTTTAAGATTGAATGTGTGCACACTTAAGCATTTCTTTGATGATTGTGTAGACTGGCTGTAAATCATGTAGCATGACAAGACAGGCATTTTGCTTAACTTCTCGGAGCATAGGAAAAGATGGAACTGCATAAGAACACAGTTGACATGCCGTAGATGTTTTAACGTGCATTATTGGTCAACTGTATTAACTCAATGACCAACCATGGTTATTATAATATAATTTTAATCAAAGGCGAGTCGTGTCTTTGTTGCAAAGTTTCAACATTGTTTTTCTCTTCACATGCGGGTATCCGATGTGTGATCTTATGTTGGATTTGTTGAATTCAAAATAAATGATGTTGGCCCTGATAGCTGCCCCCCTGGTGAGTGGCCAGGTTGGAGGAATATCTCAAACGGTGTATGCAGGTGAACCTGGTTTCTTTGGGTACTCAAAACATAAGAGTTATATGACTTCAAGGTTACGAATCAAAAAAAAAAAAAAAAAAAAAAAAAAATGAACGTATTCATTGAGAATGTACATTTGCAGTTATGGTCATGACTTAATGTGTCATTTGTAACCACTGTTTTGGCTCGTGAAGTTCGGTGCTTGTTAAATTGTGTTTGAGTTTATCTTTCTGTGTGATGAGGATCGACACCTGCTTCTTTCTGATTGGCAGCCTTCATACTTAAATATACCTAAACAACCAATCGGTGTCGGAGAGAAGGCCATGATTTGTCATTTTTGTTTCAGAAGTGCCACCAGCTGCACTGGTTAACCCCACAGTTTAAAAGGGATTCTCCGTCTTTTTGTCACGCTTTGTGTAAATGCCCGTTTAATTGCCAAAGCCTTTTTTTTTTCATTCCTTCATCCATTCAGTCTTTTCTTCAGTCAGTTTTCTCAGGTGTAGTTCCAGGATCTTCACCATTATTTAATTAATTCACTTAATGATTTAATTCTTATGTTGCACTAAACGTATTTAGGATTTGGGATTTGGTAGTGTGAAGTCTGTTTTTGAGGTATTGTTTCACGTGTTTTGTTGTGTTGCTCTCCTGTTCGCACGATTAATGTGCAGTCGCGTGTTTAACAGTCAAAACTTTAATGCACTGCTTTTCTTATCTCCCATCTCCCACACATGGTAGACGCTTCAGGTGAAGGTTTATACATTGCTCCCAGCCTTTTTTATGGCAATTCATGGAGCTCTAGAGTACTTTACAACAATGAAACTACAAAAAGAAGTCTCAAAAGAGTAGACACACTGTGAAATCTGTAGCAGAGGTCAATACATTACATTAGTTTGCTTCATATAAAACTTTCCAACTGTCTCTCAGGTTCACTCAAGCCCTGGAAATATATGTAGACATGCAAGTTTGTGTAGGAATTGGGCTTGAGTTTTATAAATACTTATAGGAAATGTTCATGCCAAAGGACTTGTGGAAAGCACTTAAAGACTCAAGAGTGAGAAGGAAACTTGAAATTAAATGAAACTCTACATACATATCCTACAAAAGAAAACATAACATCATACTGTGGGGCATGTGCGATGTTGTGCTGAAAAGGAACTGTTTGAGTAGGTGGTGCTGCAGTGAAGCCTGTAGGCAGGTGCACCAGATGTTTTACTAGATAGGGTAGACATGCACAAGAGCATCAGTGAAGCAGGGTTACATTCTAGAAGAGTGAAGGTGGTAAATAATACATTGGCTGTCAAATGATTCAGAAATGTGTCAAATTGGCAGACACACATGTTTGATTTGGAGCATATCCCTTAAATGAAGGGGTTATGCCATTGTGTTAGCAGCGGAGAATTCAGCAAACGCAACACAGATTGTTTTTTTTTTTTTACATGGGTTCACCATTTTTATTCTAGGGACATTTCTAGCTCCGGAAGCTCACATGTGCATAACAAAAATAATAAGAATGCGCCCATCCATCCATTTTCTGATCCACTCTATCTTCACAAGGGTTGTGGGTCATGCTGGAGCTTATTCCAGGTGTCTTTGAGCAGTAGGAAGGGGACACCCTGGCTCGGTTAGCAGCCAATTGCAGCACAAATAGTAATAATAATTTGTTAAAATCATTATTACAATAACAGTATTAGAAATAGAAAATAGAGATAGCAAAAATATTGTGCATGGAAGAGATCATCCAAAGACACACAACCCTTGCAGGTGGAAGGCCAAATGAGGAATTACTGAAAATATCTATGATATATTTAATGAAAGGCCAGAGTTGTTTGGTTTTCTTCAAGCTCAAGAAATATTAACACCTTTCTCTGTCATTGTGGAGTACGTATTGGTCTTGAGTGTTTGTTTTTCCTAGCCCGTATCTTCAAATTGCTTGAGGTGTTTGGATCGGAGAGTAAATTCTCAATTTATCACCTTGTCACTTGCTCCCCTCACCCTGTGGCAGTGAAATTTGAATCATGATCAAAACAATGACACTAGTGAAGAAGAAAGACCAATCCGTGTCTGTTTGAGCTCAACCTTGAATTCCTACCACTGCAATCTATCATTAAAAGCACCTTGGAGATGAGTTTTCAAAGTAGAATCCCAGTTTCTCTATAATTCTATTAACATTTGGTGTGTGTGTGTGTGTGTGTGTGTTTGTGCGTGTGCGCGTGTGTGTGTGTGTGTGTGTGTGTGTGTGTGTGTGTGTGTGTGTGTGTGTGTGTGTGTGTGTGTGTGTGTGTGTGTGTGTGTGTGTGTGTGTGTGTGTGTGTGTGTGTGTGTGTGTGTGTGTGTGTGTGTGTGTGTGTGTGTGTGTGTGTGCGCGTACAGGCTGGGCAATTGCCAATTCATTGCAATCGTGTGGGGCTGTAATCTGGTGTCAGGCTCCTGCCTGCCATACTAGGACTCACAAAATCAATAAGTATCACAGATTAGTGTTGCATGGAGCATGATTAAACATAGAGGGATAGCGAATGGATGCTGCTATGAAGTATGAAACTTTGAGGGAACGTCAATTATTTCTGCATCTTTCCCAAAATAAGGTTAATAAACAGGGCATTAATTGTCTGATCCACATTGCAATGGAAATGTGTAGTTTGTGTTTGAAAAATACATCGAAACATAACATAACAACGACAAAATACATTGAAACATACAATACAATACGTGAGTGTGCACACTTGTGCAACAAAATTATCTCTTTCATTTTTTTGTACTGATTATCACAGGTTATAGATCATTTAGTGGTTTGGAGGTATTTAAATGTGTTGATTTTTTTTTTCTTTTGTAAAACAGTATCATAAAAATCAGACATTTTACCAGGGGTGTGGAATTTTTTTAGAAACTTCAAAGGGGGACAGCCATCATAACCATCAAAAGTGGAGATGGGGGCATTGTGCAAGAGTAAGTAAACTGTAATGAGAATATAATAATTCTTTGCATTCCACTGCTCATCTCTAAATGAACAATACTACAACATGGCTTATAAAACGTACAATGGTAAGACTTCATGCAAAAACTCGATCAAGTGTTGTTTTTTAGAGCCATATTATTGCAAACAAAAATGCTCTCTACAATTAACTCAGTCAAAGACTCCATTAAAAAAAAAAACATATAATTGCTAACCTCCGAGGATAACTCGGACTGAGTACTTCTCTTTGTATTCTGAGGAATAAAAATTAAATCAAACATCAGCATGCATTCATTCCCAAACATTAAAAGTGTCAGGGACCAAACTTGAAACCTGAGAAGATCTGAGCCCATCTAAATGTCACCAATTGCGGTTCAATGAGTTCTAATTGTAAATATAGTTCTCCTCACCATGACACATCATTGCACACAATGAGCATGTCCATACAAAATGTAAATGAACATTAGCAATAATTATTTCGAAAATGTAATCATGGGTTTTGCCCATAAACATTAGCCCAAAAAAATATGTGAATCAAACCTCTGAATCCCATACCGGATCGGTTAACAACGGTCGCAATTGGTACTGTTGACCTTCAGGGTGCCAGTGGAAAATTGACTACTGTTGGTCGAAGAAGGAGAGGAGGGAGGTGTGCCTGGAGGAAAAGAGAGAGATGGAACGCCAAGAGGATAGAACTAAGAGTAGGAACTTTGAATGTAGGAACAATGACAGGTAAAGGTCGAGAGCTGGTTGACATGATGCAGAGAAGGAAGGTAGGCATAATGTGTGTCCAGAAGACCCGGTGGAAAGGGAGCAAGGCTAGAAGCTTAGGGTCAGGGTTTAAGTTGTTCTATCATGGTGAAGACAGAAAGAGAAATGGAGTTGGGGTTATCTTAAAAGAGGAGTTTGTTAGGAATATCTTAGAAGTAAAAAGAGTATCAGATAGAATGATGAGTCTAAAGCTAGAAATTGAAGGTGTGATGTTCAATGTTGTTTGTGTGTATGCCCCACAAGTAGAATATGAGCTGGTGGAGAAGGAAAAGTTTTGTTTGGACTTTGATGCAGTCATACAGAACATCCCGAGAAGTGAGAGGGTTGTAATTGGTGGAGACTTCAATGGACATGTTGGCGCAGGAATCGAAGATGATGAGGAGGTGATGGGCAGGTTTGGACTCCAGATGAGGAATGCTGAAGGACAGATGGTGGTTGATTTTGCTAAGAGAATGGAAATGGCTATTGCGAATACTTTCTTTCAGAAGACACAGGAACATAGGGTGACCTATAAGAGTGGAGGCAGAGGTACACAGGTAGACTACATTTTGTGTCAACGGCGCCATCTAAAGAAAATCAGTGACTGCAAAGTAGTGGTTGGTGAGAGTGCAGCCAGACAGCATAGGTTGGTGGTGTGTAGGATGATGCTGGCAGTGAGGAAGATGAAGAAATCAAAGGCTGAAGTGAGGACAAAATGGTGGAAGTTGAAAAAGGAAGAGTGTTGCATGACATTTAGGAAGGAGGTAAGACAAGCACTGGGTGGGCAAGAGGTCCTTCCAGATGACTGGCAAACTACGGCGAACCTAATCAGAGACACAGGTCGGAAAGTAGTTGGTGTATCGAGTGGAAGAAAGGTAGAAAAGGAGACTTGGTGGTGAATGGGGAGGTGCAGGAGTGTATTCAGAGAAAGAGGTTGGCAAAGAAGAAGTGGGACACTGAGAGGACGGACGAGAGTAAACAGTAGTACAAGGAGATGCAGCGCACGGTAAAGTAAGGTGGCAAAGGCCAAACAAGAGGCCGATGATGACTTGTATGCTCGGCTGGACAGCAAGGAAGGTGAGACTGATCTGTAAAGGCTGGTGAGACAGAGAGACAAAGATGGTAAGGACCTGCAACAGATTCGGGTGATTAAGGATAGATATGGCAATGTATATAACAGGTGCCAGTAGTGTGATGGCAAGATGGAAAGAGTACTTTGAAGAATTGATGAATGAGGAAAATGAGAAGAAAGAAAGGGTAGAAGACGTGACTGTTGTGGACCATGACGTAGCAAGCATTAGCAAGGATGAAATGAGGTGGGCGCTGAAGAGGATGAAGGGGGGGAAAGGCACTCGGGCCTGATGATTTATCAATCAAGGTATGGAAGTGTCTTGGAGAGGTGGCGGTGGTGTTCCTGAATGGGTTATTCAATAAGATCTTAGATGGTGAACAGATGCCTGAAGAATGGAGACGAAGTGTACTCATGCCCATTTTTAAAAACAAAGGAGATGTGCAGAGTTGTACTAACGACAAAGGAAGAAAGTTGATGAGCCATACAATGAAACTCTGGGAAAGAGTAGTTGAAGCTAGACGAAGAGCAGAAGTGAACATTTGTGAGCAGCAGTTTTTTATGGCAAAAAAGAGTATGGCAGATGCAGTGTTTGCTTTAAGAATGCTGATAGAGAAGTTCAGAGAAGGTCAGAAGGAATTTCATTGTGTCTTTGTAGATCTGGAGAAAGCGTATGACAGGGTGCCCAGAGAAGAGCTATGGCATTGCATGAGGAAGTTTGTAGTGACGGAAAAGTATGTCAGAGCGGTGCAAGACATGTATCATGACTGTAAGACAGTTGTGAGATGTGCTGTCGGTATGACTGAGGAATTCAAGGTGGAGGTGGGACTCCACCAGGGGTCAGCCCTGAGCCCCTTCTTGTTTGCTATGGTGATGGACAGGCTGACAGATGATGTTAAACAAGAAACTCTTTGGACCGTGATGTTTGCAGATGACATCGTAATATGTCGCGAGAACAGGGAACAGGTGGCGGAGAAACTAGAGATGTGGATATATGCCCTGGAAAGGAGAGGAATGAAGATCAGTCGCAGCAAGAAGGAATATATGTGTGTGAATGAGAGGGATCCAAGTGCAAGAGTGATGCTACTGGGAGAAGAGATTAAGAAGGTGGAGGATTTTAAGTACTTGGGGTCAACTTTCCAGAGCAATGGATAGTGTGGAAAAGAGGTGAAGAAGCGTGTCCAGGCAGGCTGGAGCGGCTGGAGAAAAATGTCAGGTGTGATGTGTGATAGAAGGGTTTCAGCTATGATGAAAGGAAAAGTGTATAAAACAGTGGTGAGACCAGCCATGATGTTTGGACTGGAGACAGTGCCACTGAACAAAAGACAGGAAGCAGAGCTGGAGGTAGCAGAGCTGAAGATGTTGAGGTTTTCTTTGGGAGTGACCAGGTTGGATAGGATCAGGAATGAGTACATTAGAGGGACAACTCATATTAGAGGCTTTGGAGAAAAAGTCAGAGAGACCAGACTGAGATGGTTTGGACATGTCCAGAGGAGAGAGCGTGACTATATCGGCAGAAGGATGCTGAGCCTTGAACTGCCAGGCAGGAGACCAAGAGGAAGACCGAAGAGGAGGTTTATGGACGTGGTCCAAGAGGACATGAAGGTAGCTGGTGTGAGAGAAGAGGATGCACAAAACCGGGATGGATGGAGGACATTGATTCGCTGTGGCGACCCCTGCGGGGAAAAGCCGAAAGGAAAAGAATATATATATATATATATATATATATATATATATATATATATATATATATATATATATATATATATATATATATATATATATATATATATATATATATATATATATTGTGATATCATGAGAGGCTTGCTCTCAGCGGGATGGAGGCAGATGGAGGTTCTCAGCTGCTTGACCTTGAGCAGGGCACACAGGTCCGTCATGACCTTGGACATAAAGGGGGTTCCCTGGTCGGTCAGTATCTCCTTTGGGATCCCTACCCGGCTGGCGAGAGCAAACAGTTCCTTTGCGATCTGCTTTGTGGTAGCCTTTCTGAGGGGGACAGCTTCTGGGAACCGGGTGGCATAATCCATCATTACTAAAATATACTGGTGTCCCCTAGCACTTTTTGGTAGGGGTCCGACTATGTCCAGTCCAAGCCACTGAAAAGGGGTCTCAATGATGGGTAAGGGAATTAGCGGGTTTCTGTATGTGGGCTTGGGCGCCACCTGTTGGCACTCAGGGCAAGAACGACAATCGTTTTCCACATCCTTGTGCACCCCTGGCCAGAAGAACCGTTGCAAGATTCTCTCTTTTGTCTTTTCCACCCCTAGGTGTCCCCCTAGCAGGTGTGTGTGTGCCAAGTCCAGTACAGTAGCTCGGTGTGGTTGTGGTACAAGGAGTAGTTCGCGTACTTCATCATTTTGCTTCGTAACCTGGTATAATAACCCCCGATCAACCGCAAAATGGGGGTATGTGGGGCTTGTCCTTTCCCCCAGTACTACACCCTCTAAAACCTGCACATTCTTCATGGCGTTAGCAAGGGTAGGATCCTGTAAGTGGGCTGTACCATACCGGCCTGTCAGAGGAAGCAGCTTCTGGGTCCCTGGGTTCTCATCACCACTGGAAGCCGGGAGATTTTCTGGCGCTGGAGTTTTCTCGGCGGTCTCTGGGCCAGACTCCGTCTCCGGTGGTACATTTGCTGTCCCTAGGAGGGCACAGGCTGGGGAGAGTGAATTAGAGGGGTAGGCTTGAGTATTCACTGCACGCGTCTTACCTCTCCCCTTCCGAGGTAGTCGGGCCAGTCTTTCCTGCGTTTCTCTCCACAGGGGGTGAAAGGCCGGGCAGTCGCGTCCAATCAGGAGGGGGACAGGGAAAGAGTCAACCACACCAGCTACCGTGCGGATGATTCCCTTAGTTGTGGTCATGGTGAGTTCCGTAGTGTGGTACTCTCTGGTGTCTCCGTGGACGCAGCAGACTGGAAGGGTTTTCTCCGGAGATAACTTGGTTGGATCGACCAGCGCTTGGCGCACCAAGGTGACCAGGCTTCCGGAGTCCAGCAGGGCTTCAACATCCTGTTGATTCACTGTCACCGGACAGGTGGGGGGCCTTGTTAGTGCGCGTTCACTACCCCCCAGGAGGGAGGCATAGTGAGCAGGGTGGGCACTAGAAGAGTCAGCGGTCGGCATGGACTCTTCCGCTGGTTTTCCACACTGCCATGAGAAGTGTCCCGTCTCTCCGCATCGGTAGCATCGTCTGGTTTCGGTGCCACTGGGCGTCCGCCACTGCCTGGGTGGACTTCTGACACTACCTGGAGCAATCTTGGCGGGCTTGGGCAACTTTGGGCGGGCCATTTCAGTCCGGGATGGGGTTGTGTTGCCGGTTTCCCTCTTGGTCGTTCGCAGCATCTCCGCTGTGGCCTGGTACTGCTCCACCGCTGCCACTGTTTGACCCGCAGTAGTCAGCGACTGCTGACTGATTATCCTTTTTGCCTCATAGGGCAGGGCTCGTAAGTAGCGATCCACGACAATGGCCTCGACCACCTCAGCTGCCGTGCTCCTTTCCGGTTCCAGCCACTTCCGTGCGATGCGGGCCAATTCGTGCATCTGTGCCCGTGGAGGTTGGTCTGGCTGGAAAGTCCAGGTGTGGAAGCGCTGTGCCATCCCGAACTTGGTGAGCCCGTGTCTGCTGAGAATTTCAGCTTTTAAATAGTCGTAGTCTTCTACTCTGTCTGCGGTCAAGTCCAGGACAGCATTCAGCGATTCCCCTGTCAGGAAGGGTGCAAGCAATCCCACCCACTGCTGCTTGGGCCACTTTTCCCGAGTGGCGGTTGCTTCAAACATATGCAAGTACGCCTCAACATCATCCGTCGCCCCCATCTTGGCTAAAAAATCCCCCGCCTTCACCCGGGGAATATTCTTGGCGGCCATTTGTTTCTGCAAGAGCAATTCCTCTGCCTTCAGTTCATTGGCTCTCCTTTGCTCCTCCAGGAGAGCCAAATTGGTCTGATATTGGGCTTCCTGACTTGCAAGCAGGGTTTTCAAAACGTCTTCCATTTTTGTAATTGAGGATATTTTCAATTTAGAAAAACCATAACACAAACCCTCAATGTCCATGCACTTACTACCGCTTGTCCAATGCCCGCATCCTCCACCATATGTGATATCATGAGAGGCTTGCTCTCAGCGGGACGGGACAAGAAGTGCAATGGACGACAGGTTTGGATGCAAAGAAAAAGGTTTTAATCAAGGGTTCCA